>NW_026683299.1:0-105000 GCF_030247195.1 Topomyia yanbarensis | reverse complement strand
ATTAAAAAAAACAGTTATCGAAACACTAACTAAACCAACTAGTGATTTACTTTTGGCGATTTCACGATGTAATTTTATCACGCGGATAATTTTGGTGAAGTTATGGAATGCATAAAATCAACCTTTTCTTTGAAAAACGACAATAACCGTATGTAGTTCCTATGGTCAAATAATTCAAAAAACAATTGAGTTATGCCTTTCAAAAGGCTGTCAAAAATTAATTTTACGTTAACATCACCTAAAATCTCGCGAAAATGTCTCTGACGGCTCAGCTGATACGAAAAAAATACTAGTGAAAGTGCCACATAACCTTCATATATTGACTTTAGTCCGAGCTCGCCTCACTGTGCGGCGGCGGCATACACCTCTAATTGAAATGTCTTTTTGTTCGTTTCTTTCGTTCGTTTTAGTCCACAGTTTACCTAAAATTACGAACAAAACCAGAAAAGTAAGTCTGCAATTAAAAGATAATCATACATTGCTCAATGTAGTTAATCAAAATTGATGAAATCTAGTTCCAAAGACTCAGCCCATTCTACAAAAGCAACAGAAAAGTGGCTCGCTTGCAGTCAATTCCATTCTATTTCCATCGCATTTGATTTCAATGATTTTAATACTAATCTGGATTCCAGACACACTATAAATCGGATGATCTATATTCCACAGACCAGACACGAATTTGAAAACAAACTCACAACAAACATTCCGCGAGGGCTCCATGATACAAGATAGCACACGAATGGGTGAGCTATGCCAGAAATGTGCACACCCATTCGACTACCCATCAGCATGGTTTACTAATCTTCTACTCCTTTCCCAGAACCACCAGCGTGGCGCGCACTCATTCACGCTATAGGAAAGTGCTCAAAATTCAGGATAAATAAACACTGCACAAGTAATTTGATAACTACAATTCGGAGGTAAACTGTCAAAACTTTCCAATCAACGATGAGAGCTGCCGTATTTAGGTGTAAACCTTCGGCTAAAATACTAGCTTACCTACTTTGCGGGGGATTGTGAGAGTAAATACCACGGCAATGGTCTGAACCGAAACGGCCTCGGCGGTGCTAACAACTGGGATACTGGAGCTGAAATTAATTCAATTTAGTGTCGGCAGTACCTACCTACCTTGCTTTGTTCCGGTGGGACCTCATTAGCACAGATTACCAGCGGTGTTTGGAGACCTGTTTTAGGGTGTCCCCCAGGCTGCACCCACTACGCGAAGCGAATTTAGCTAGTAGCTGTTGGAGAAACAGTGCCACCAGCTTGTTTTGTGGAAATAGACCTTTTTCGACGAGATTTGTGTCGGTAGTAAAAATTGTAAATAAAGCCTTTACTTTTTTGCTTTCATTGGTCATTTTGTTCCTGTTGTTACGACTCTCGGTCAAAGTAGGTCATACCTGGCCAGAAATATCAAATAATGTTTTCAAACACAGCAGTATAATATTCCCCGAATGTCTGGCGTAAGCGAGCTTAATTGTTCCGGTTAATGTCATTTGCAGTGCCAACACCGTATAAACAAATGTGTACATGCTACAGTGGGTGATTAATCATGATAATTTAATGAGTGTGAAATTTCCTCTCATTATCCCACAACGAAGCATCTACATCAACTGCTAATAACTAGGTTGCCTTTTTGTTTTTACTTACAGGTAGCCGAAGCGTGCAGACAGTGGATTTCTTTGTTGCGCAAGGTGCTAACATTAGCTGCGAAGCTACCGGATAAAAGGTACAGTCATCAATTTTCTTCTCTTAATCTAGCAATTTTCCGGACAACTGATAAGTCCATCACGCGGTTCAGTGCACAGCGTCTAACAGCTATCCTATAGGGCTGAGCACAGGCTGTACGCTGTAGGACGGATCAAACAATCAACAAATCAAATACCTCCCCAGGGAGCGAAATAGTTCGGAACGAACCTTCAATGAATACGTAATCGACAATCATTTGATGGATTTGTTTCATTTCCCGTTTCGGACAAGGTGGGCGATGGCCGAATGTGAGTTGTGTGAGATTGTGTGGTTGATGGAATTGATTAATTAGGATCGTTCGGATAAAATTGCTGTTTTTCATCATATTATCCATAGAAGGTGAATTTCTCCATTCAGTAGAGAAACAAAAATAACAGAATTCATTCTTAAACTTCACTCAGAGACGAATGTACCAACCGTACGGACCAGAACAGACTAATAAACGAACTTTTTGGGACGTAAAATAGCGATATTCTTCCTGTTATGTTCACCTTTCCCTAAAAGGTTTAACTGTGAAGAATAATCTAGGTAAGCCATAGTCTCAGGAAAAATCAAGAAATTATGATTCGTGGTCTCTTTGAGAATCGTGCCCCCTCTGGTACCCCCAGTGGGTATCAGCCATCGTCTGTTTAGTACTTTTATATCTGAGCATGTTCCCATTAGGAAAATGTTTGTTTTTCCTCGAGTTATAACTATCGCCAACGTCACAAAGTTACACATCGCTGAATTTCCACTTTCCACAGCCACAAATTTTCCCGTCACCAAATTTCCTCACTTTTAGAACAACATACCCGGTTGTTTATAGTCGCGTATACCGCCGCGCCGCGCCGTCGGGAGTTGTTTTTTATGGTAACTACACTCATTTGGCAGGCCAAACAGATCTCGCCACGGTCGAGGCACCTCGTATGAAATGTGCTCCCGGAATGTCGTTAATGAAAATATGACTCCCAGCTGATGACGATTTTCGACAAGACTAACAACAGCTGCTGCTGCTGCTATCATGCTCGCTGGCGTAGTTCGGGGATGCTGACGGTGATGATGATGATGATGATGATGATGATGACGATAATGTTGAGCATATATCGCGCGGACCGGCGATGTGACCGATAGGGTACTTCGAGTGCGTGCCGTGCAGTTTGGCCAGATGTGGGTCGAGCAGTGGCAATGGTCGCTCCTTAAATGTTACCCCTGGTACCAATTCGTGGGTATTGCTTTTGGCGGATTTTGACCGATAATTTCCGGATAAATTATGAGCCCGAACCAGAAACGGCAAGCGCGCGCTGCGCCGGTCGCACCGAGGGGGATCATCGCTTAATTTCGGTGACCCACTAATGGCTGGGTAGTTTCGCAAGAGTTATACGACACGTGGGACTGCTTTACGTGAGCGTCGCAGTAAAACGGTCAAATGAAGTGGATTTATAATTTGGTTCTTTTGTTTCGGACCGTCACAGATAAAATTGAAGTTGATTGTTGGATGCCGGATTTCCGATTGTTCTAACCTTTAATGAGTTTAGCTTCTCAACAACTCTCACGCTGTGTCGTTGAATATTGCATTTGCTAAATAAGTTGACGTTTCTATATTGATGATTAAACATTTAATAGCATTAATTGAAAATTTTCCCTTCGCTTTGTTCGTTTAGAATTTCCGTGCACGTAAAAGTGCTCCTAATCCAAAATGCATCATCAAACAGCTGTGAGCACAAATGGTTGGAAACCGCCGGGCGCCTGCTTTCGAAAGTACAGCATGACGGGAGAGGCAATCGCGCTCAAGCACCACACCGATTGACAAGTGTTGGCGGAACTATTTTGCATCAAGTGCATGCGCATAAATATTTCGCACTAGATATATTTAACTCTTAATTATTCATCCCAACCATCCGCTACCGTAGAGTTTCTTCGGTGGCAGCAATGTTTCGCCACATCCGGGCTCCCACCACCACCGGTAGCAATGGCGGAAGGTATTTCTGCTTGAAAAACTTTGTCAGTCTATTCGGCGGTAGGAGCCGAAAAGTTTTAACTTTGTCCGGGTGTGATTTCGTGCAATTCAATTTACCCGGTATTGTCGGGCTGTGCGCGGAAGAAGGATCCTTCTATGCAAAGCGAATTTAGCTGAGGTGACGGTTTCAAAGATTAAAGTTTTTGCCGAAATTGTTTACCAGAATCTAGGTATTAGGACGGAATTGAAAGTTTATTCGGGAAATTAAGTTCGCATTCCTGATAAGTTTTATTTCGCAGATAACATTGTTTTATTTTACATGATATGGAGCAGTTGATGAAGTTCTAACGCCGTTTTGTTAGTTGATCAGGGTACGACCAAAGATAAACTTACTCTTGAATACAAGAATTAGAAGTTGCTCAGGTTTCAATATGTATATTTTCAGTACTCGGAAAGGGTTATTTCCTGGAATAAAGCAATTACTAACCGATTGTGAGTAGTTTAGCAGTAGACAAAATTCTTTCAGGTTAGGTTAGACTTCCGGGCAACTTTCTATGTATAGAATTTTATTCGTACCTTCGGAAAGTTTTTTTTTATTCATTTCGTTTATTTGATAGGCACAAATACGTTAGCTTGGCGGTGCCAAATTCTTTTGTTTTTACATTTTGGATATTTTAAAACTAGGAGGTTACAATGTTGAAATATTTTTTTAAAAAAGAAAAATTTTACAGCTATCTTAAGACTAGAAATAAGATTCTATATACAAGAGAGGGGGCAAAAGATTTTTTTTATGAAAAAATTTTAAAACAAGGAATTCAATAGTAATAATTTTTAGGAAATATTTACAGTTATCTTAAAACTAACAATATAGTTTGGTACACAAAAGGGGGAACAAATATTTATGAGAAAATTCGCAGGTGTTTTAAGACTAGGGATACAATTCTATTTACAAGATGGGGGACAATAGTTTTAACAAAGAGGTAAAATTACAACTATCTTAAAACTAGGAATACAGAATACAAATTTGAACTTTTTTAGCGGAGACTTATGCTTGGTCAAGATATTCAGAGGGGGGCTGTAATTCGGAAAGTTTTGAGATACAAGCGTTTTACGAAAATGTTCGATAACACAGGGGGGTCGGGTTTACCCAACGGTCGGATTTTCCCCACCTTACCCTACCGTATAAAAAAGATGCAACATATGTTTAATTCACGTTTGCATTAATTTTCAATCATTAATGGCGATACAATTATAAAATTGGAAAGTTCAATTTTTACCAAATGTATTGTTCCAATAAGGCAGCAAATATTTTTTGCTACATTTTTCAATATAATACGATGAAATGTTTTACTCTGCTACAATCCATCAATAAGATTGTTTGCGCTATTCCAGGTCGCAAAAAATATGTTTTTAGATTGAATGGTAGTGTGTCAGGCGTTGCCATAGTTGCGGATTTTTCCGCAATCTTGCAGATTTTCCACTATTTGAAATAGAGTGGCGGATTCTTCTACGGATTTTTTGAATTTGCGGATTTTTTGCGGATTGTTCATGTATGAATCAAATGGTTGACCTTAATTTTGGAATTTTAAATTGCATGTTTAATCACAATACGTACATTATATTATATTAATAAATTAAATTATACAATAATTGGCGTACAAGGATGTAACCGACTTTCACATATAGGTGAACTTGAGGAGACTTGACCAGGTTTTCAGCCAAACCTGCATAACTTTCTAAAAAACTTTTCAATCCCTCAAAACTCATTGAGATATGCATATGCGTAAGCATAAGCATAAGCATAAGAGATCGCCCGTAGTTGCTACTCCGTTATTGACCAGAACCAAATTAGGTTGCAAAATGTTCATTGGAACAGCATGTTTGGGAATAACATGATGAGCCACATTGTACAATCTATTCTGATCCCTGCATGCTGATCAATACCGACGCCGGCCACGTCCGAATGCAGATTTTCTGGGAAAGGAAGGAATGTTAGTCCGATACATGTTGCTACTAGAGACCGAGGAATCCTCTGCATCTTCACATGTATCACAGGAATGGGAGAGTTGTTAGTAAGTGTGCCAATAGCGTTGTCATGTAATAATTGCTCTGGGCAGCCGGCTGCCGAGAATTTGGGAAATTTATCATTTGTTGTATTAATACGATTAGCCAAATAAGCAACTTGAACTCCGGAAAGCCGGCTATAAGGAGCAGTGCTTATATTTCTTAATAATATTCAATCACGCGACGAATTTTTCGTGGTTTCTATCGTGTCGGTGCTGATTTTACCCGGAGATCGTTTGAATAAAATGAGGAATCTTATACAGAAGGTTCATCAGACTCTTCCATAGGTGTCGCGAAGTTGGTGTTCTAGGATTCGCTCCATGCAAGCGATACGACCTGTACATAGTTTATTAGGTAGTAGTTTAGTAAGTTTTCGAGAACACGATCGCTCGAAAAAGAAGATCTTGTTTAGTTTTTGGTTCTTTTCAAACTCTGGGTAGCCGGCTACCGAGAGTATCCTATGTTTTCTAAACAAAAGCAATTTCAACTCCACACAGCCGATCGTGGGAGTATTGCTTAGAAAAGCTCTTATCTGCATAATAGGCCGGATCACTATTTATTGCGACATTATTTAGACTAATTTCGCTATACCTTCTCCACAATATATTTTTTGGGTTGCAAACTACCGAGTGATAACACGTTATACACACAAAGAGTTATGATAGCTCGAGATGTTATAAATCAACGAAAGTATTTCCTATTTCTAATATCGGATTGTTTGCGAAATACACGTATACGAACGATTATATCGAACATTAAAGGGAAATACAGAGGATCGTTAATCTGATGCACGAGCTTGCCACCAATAACGGAACTTGAAATTAGATTCATTAAAACAGACGCGGCGAATTTTCAGTACGTATTGACCCGCGATCATTGATACTAGTCAAATTAAAGTCTTATTGGAGCTGATTTCCCAACAACTATTCATTTTTACGGTATTGTTTTCTTCGCTAGATCTGTTCGCACCCTCTCATTCTGCTACTATTGGCAGAAGGCTGATAGCACCCAGTCGTCGCCGGTCTATGGACCAAATGCCATTAATAATCTTAGACTCGCGTGGAGGCATGAGATAGAATTGAAAGCTAACCAATGAACATGACAGCAAAACACTTATTCTTCGTGCTGACATAACTGAAGGCAATTGCTTACCGGTCCCCGATTCCTCTCGCGAATTGTCAATTCTCAAACCTCATAACATGATTGAAGTCATCATTCCACTCAAACAAGGCCATTTGTTTTTCCTAAGCACATTGAATGCTCTTTGGATCACTTCCCCCGTTGGTAAAACAAACCCTAAAGAAACATAGAAATTAGTTTGCTCAGTCCAAAGAAAAGTTTGCCGACGGGCAGATACGTGTTCCCTTACAGTGCCATCACATCAACGAACACCCAAAATTTACATGCGACAAAATATCTGCAATCCCGAATATTAAAGAATCAAAACCTCTACTCATTCGCAAAAAAATAAGATAGTAAAAAAAACAGTTGAATATCCAAGGCGGCTCCAAAACACCCCAATAAAAAATAGGTGACAAGGGACGCGGACGAAATTAGCTGAGCATCGACTGGCTGGTTTGCCACCTATTTTTCGGGCGAAGAATTTTGGAGCGACACCTGGTAGTCGCTAGTCGCTGGTGAAACGCCAATTATTTGAATATTCTAATTTTTCTTATTGCCATATCTTTTTTCACTTTTCGGATTGACATTTTTTCTCTGAAAAACCATTTTTCACTATTTTTAGAATATACACTGTGTTTCTAGATGTTTTCTGTGCACTTTTATTGTCCTTGCATCGGGAATCGACGGCCCGTAATGCGAGGAAAAGATTTTTTTTTTTTTCATTTGCCGGAATTCGATTTTCACAAACTGTCACCACTCGCGTCAATCAAAAATATGCCGAAAATGTTTTTATAAGCCACTTCACCTTGTATAATCGTTAAATTGCACCCTTATTGACACATTCGATAACCGGGAGGCAGTAAACTGCTCCGAAAATAATGAAAATTAACCGACTCGAGGGGAGCTCTACAAGAGTCAACCGCTCGCGACGAAGATACACACTCGAATCTTTTTGCGCCATAATCAATATAACCTTGAAAAGACTCAAATTTTCGCCAGGGTTTTGGGATTCAGATATCAGAAATCTGTTAATCTCACTACTAGGTGAATTACTTGATAATCTGTTTATTAATACCATCCAACATTTATTTCACGATTGAACGCAACGCCTAATCCAAGGGATAAATACATGAACTCCAGAAAAAATTTCACTATGAATACATTATTTTGTTTTTGAAGTGAACTTACATATTGATTTTTGAGATATAGCTCAGTTAGGTATTTCACAAAATCCTTTCAAAACTCATTGAGATATGATGTACAAAGGTATTGTGCTCGTTCAAGATTTCTTTTGCAGAATTTTTAAATTATTTTTGCAAAGGTTATAAAAGTTTTTCTGTGAACGTTTTTTTCTGGTCAACTGCGAAGAGACTTGACCAAAGCCTGGGGAGACTTGACCAAGAAAATATTGAAAAATCAGGACAAAAAATAAAACATACTGTAATCCTTTTTTCCATATTTTCCAGGTCCTTAGGTAGCAATAAAAAATATAAAAGGGTTGCATTTCATAAATTTCGATTTTTAAATGTATTTCCTTTAAAGGATTATCTGTATTGATTACATTGCATGTTCACACGTTACGAAATTATTCATATTACTGCTAACTTTGATTACTAATACTAAAAGATGTAGACTGATATTTTAGGTGGTATTTTTGTGTGACGTGATTAACATTAGCAGTAGGTACCACAGCATAGTAAATAAATAAATGTCTTCGGCTTATTGCCACTTGGTCAAATCTTACCATAAAATCTTGGTCAAGTCTCCCCAACATTGGTTCTTACGTTCAATGCCGTGCAAATTTTAGTAATAATAATTCCGATTAATGTAAAATCGTTTCGCTACTTCATAAGTATTAAGATGTGATATAAGTACTTTGAAAGTAATTATTAGTCGAGTAGATATGTACATACAAAGTTTGATAAAAAATTACATCATTTACCTTAAATTTATTAAATACGGAATATTTTCTTTAAGAAAAGGATTTTTCTTTCCAATCTTTTAAAATTACCTTTTAAAATTCCCAAGCATAAAAATATTTTTGAAATTTTTTAAGAACCTAATAGAATACGTCATAGCCAATAATAGAATTCTGCGCTCGGTGCACGACTCCCCCTATGTTCCCCTACTCACTTAACTCAGCTAGGAAATTTTTGGAACGAGTAACAATTGATTTCGAAATGGCAAAGTAAATTGTGGTTGCTAAATTTCAGCGCAATAGTTTCCGAGTTTCAGCAACCATTGCGATATCAATAAAAATACATTAAGTGTTGAAGTTCGACAAAAAATACTATAAACTGAGATTGTTTCTTCGATCCCGCTTTTCTCGTTGTTTCAACAATTCGCTAAGTATTATTTTAAAATTTTAGGAATGCAAATTTAAAAACGCTATAGTTTTAAAACTTTAGCGATTTCAAAGTCTATAATTTTGAAAGTATAATGTTTTAAAATCAAATTTGTGAATATTTATTTTTTTGTTTTGAATTTATAAATATTTTTCTTTTTGATTTAAAATCTTTAAATTTTGAAGTTTTTAATGTTTAATCCTTTAAACCTTATGTTTTAAAACTTTTTAACTCCAAAATTCTGATATAATTTTTATGTCATAAAATTTTAAATTGACAAATCTTCAAATTTTAAAATTTATAAACTTTTAACTGTTTAACTTATTGAATTCTAAAATAGATGGGGGTGGGCGTAGCGTAGTTGGTAAATCGATTGCCTTGTACGCAGCGCACCTGGGTTCGAGTCCCGACCCCGCACATAGGGTTAGAAATTTTTCATAAGAGACTTTTCTAACCCGAAGAGGCGAATGACCTTAAGGATAAAACCTCTCTAATCTAAATAAAAAAAATTCTCAAATATATTCATTTTGTAATTTTCAAATTTTTTAACCATTATATTTTTAAATTTTTATGTATTTAAATTTTTAAAATAAATTGTAATTTTTTTAATTTCCAATTGGAATAAACCTACAAAAACTTTTAATGTCTTAATTGTTTATTGGATTTTTAAATCCTCAATTTTTAAAATTTTTGGATTCCAAATTTTAAACCTTTAAAAAAATTTAATCCTCAAATTTCAATATTTTTTTAAATTTTTTATATTTTATTTTTTATTTAAATTTTTTAATGCTTTTAAACTTTTAAACTTTTGAATCTTGAAATGATTTTTTTTAAGTTTTAAATAACTTTTTTTTTAATTTCATAGTTTTGGGATTTTTAAAGTATTTAATTTCTAAAATTTTAAATCATTATCTTAAAATTTTGAAGAATTTTGATTTTTAAAGTAGTGAGTGTCCGAGTTAGATTTTTTTTATTTCGATTGTAGACGTTCCAGCCTTAGGGTTATTTGCCTCATTTTTCAGGATAGAAAAATCTCTTTAGAAAACTCTCTAACTCTATGTGCGAGATTGATAATTGAACCCAAGTGAGCTGCGAACGAGGCAAACGATTTATCAACAACGCTATGCCCGCCCCTTTGAATTTGATTGACGCATGCTAACATTTTTGTGTTTTTTCGTCATTTTTTCAGATTATGTTTTTTAAAACTTTGAATGCTTTTTTTAATTTTAATTTAAATTTAGAATTTATTAGGTTTTTAATTGTGATTTTTCGATCATTTAATTTTCAATTTTTATATTTCCAATTCATGATTTTTTTAAATGTTCCTTTTTGAAAATTTCTGGAACAAGGTGCGCAGAACTAAATATGCGTGTGATCGAATTTCCGCAGCTCCTTTAGTTCATTGAGAAAGTAGATTTTCTCCCACATTTAACGGATGTGGAAAGAATTTTTAGCCAAACATTTGGAAATTGAAAAATAAAAGTTATTCATACGTAATGATAATAGATTGTAAAAACGCTCGAAAAGCCTTTAACTGTGGAAAAATGGGGCTTTTATTGCTTGCGGATTTTTGCGGATTTTTACAGCCAGGGATATCATATTTGCGGATTTCCCAAAATAAATAATGGCAACGCTGGGTGTCTAGCCAATCACACTGGTGCGAACATCGCAGCAACCCAGTTTTAGCACTGACAGGTTCAACCAAAAACAGTCCTCGCAAAACTTTGTGTCGTTCGGTAGCGTGTTTTAGCGATGCCGTTAAAATAGTGCAAACGATCGAGAAAGAAGAAACCTCGTTCCCGCCTTATGGGAGAAAGTGGGGGTCCCTTTTCAGCCAAAAAATGTCTTTTAGCGCATTTTACTTTATGTTGTTGGTGATAGCCCACGTTCGAACATCGTTAAGCAGCTGTAAGTTCCCCAAAATTTCATCTTCTGGTTCCCTTACATTGTACTCGAACGTTGTTTCTTCTATCTGGTGATTGGATTCTACAGAATGGGTAGATAGAACATTTATGTTAACTGGAGTTGGGTTTGAGACTGCAGATTGTAGGTTGACCGCATTGGATATTTCCACACAATTATCACTCAATGATAACACCCGCTGGTTCAACTATGATTCTGACTGAAATATTTAAAGAAAATTTCGCTTCATATTTCGTTTAAAATGGCCACTAGCTTTTATTTTCCTTCAGTCATCCATTTTGACAAATGTAATGAAAAAGATTTATAATAGCTTTTTGGATGATTATTGAAACACAACATTTTCACCTTTACACTGTCCATGATCGCATACCAGTCCCATAAAGATAGGAAATCTCATAGAAAACGGGACAAATATGCGATCATGGGTAGTACAGTTATTTTGATTTGTATACAATGAGTATGTCGTGAGATTGTTTGAATGAAGAATTCTTAGTTTTGTCGCGCTCTGTCGCACATCCACCATAAAACACCGTTTCCTTGATTTAATATAGCATTATCCGATGGCATTTTAAGTTTGCATAGAGCTATGCTAAAATAATTATTACAGGTAAATGGACATTTAAAATGCCAGCTTTCAAGATTGTTGTAATATTACTGTGACATGTTTCATATGTTCACAAAAAAACGTAAGCCTGATAAATGAACGGTATGATAAATGTTACTTGGGTGGGTGGTCTTCCTCGCACCCGAAGGGAATCCAATAGTTGAGATCGGGTAGAACAGTACTCGGCGCATGTCCAGACAATATGTTCAATATCGTGATAACCGTTGCCACAGGCGCAGATACCATTATTTGCAAGCCAAATACGTCGAAGATGAGCGTCCAGCGTGTAGTGATTGGACATGAGTCGAGACATCACACGAATAAAATCCCGACCCACATCCATCCCCTTGAACCAAGGTTTCCTCGATACCTTAGGGATTATCCCATTGCTCCATGAAGTTTGCCAACTTCCGAGGGTTCTCTGATGAGTAATACTGAAAAAATCGCTGAAGCTAATTGGTTTTTCATATATGTTACCTTCTAAACACCCGCCTTTGCTTCTTCATTACCTGGAACGGAGAAATGCGAGGGATCCCAAACTAAGGTAATCTTGTACGATCTTACAGGCAGATTTTCCCCAGAAAATATGGAATATGCTTTCTAGGTTTCATTGAAGCTGAGCTATTGAGCTGAGGCTATCCGAGACAATAAAGTAATGATCGGTGGCCAAAGTATCAATGATCCCAAGGGTATACGGAATAGCAGCATAGTCTGCGACGTGCACTGAAACAGGATCATTGAGTTTGAATGAGGCGATGAGGTTTTGATTGACTATACCGAAGCTAGTGGAGCCGTTGAGGCTTGACCCGTCGGTGTAAAATATCTGGTTGCAGTCGACTGCTCGAAATTTACTACGAAAAATGCTTGCGGACGTATGTGATCCGGGATTCCACGAATCTCGTCTTTCATGGATGTGTCAAAGAATACAGTTGAATCAGAAGCATGAGAGAGTTCGACACGGTTGGGATAATATGAAGAAGTATTGATGTTTTGCTGCATGTAATCGAAGTACAAGGACATAAATTGGATCTGAGAATTTAGCTCGACAAGCCTAATCAGATCTCTTGAGTGGGCACCCCACCATGTTCCGGTTATTGTATAGAGAAAGTTGATCCTTTGTTGGCACTTCTGTTTCAGATACCTAATGTGACATCACCAGGTTCCTTTAGAGTCGAACCAGACCCCGAGATATTTGAAAGTTGAAATTTGGGCTTTAGTTTAACCCATTCATTGAAGCTGTAGTTGCGCTGGTTCACGCTTCCTTGAAAATACGACTAGCTCAGTTTTCTCCGTGGAGAACTCGATACCCAGCTGGAGGGCCCAAGCAGACAAATTATCCAAGGTATCTTGCAATGGTCCTTACAAATCGACGGCTTTGGGATCTGTAACAGAGACCACACCGTCATCTGCAAGCTGCCCTAGCGTGCAGGAATTGACAAGACATTCGTCAATGTCATTCACGTAAAAGTTGTAGAGAAGAGGGCTTAGACTTGAGCCCTGGGGAAAACCCATGTAGCTAATTTGTGATGTTTAGTAAAAAGTTTTTTAGAGTCGGTGAAAACTTTTCAGAAAGAATTTTGATAGAAACTGAATCAAAAGCCCCCTTAATATCTAGAAAAAATGATGCCATCTGGTCTTTGCTAGCATAATCAATTTGAATTTCTGTTGAGAGCAAGACAATCGTTCGTCCCTTTGCCTTTGCGAAAGCCAAATTGTGTATCTAACAGTAAGCCATTCCCTAGTATCAATTGAGATTTAATGGTAGTTTTATAGCCACAGATAAAACTTAGATTGCACTTATAGCGTTCTAAAAAAATTAAATGGTTACTTGGGTTTGCTTCAACTCAATTGTCGAGGCGAAACAGAATCATTTTCTCGAACACAACGGATACAGGACAGCTTTGCAATCGGTCGATGCGAGTTGTGGTCGGAAGCTGTTTTGCCTGGTTTTTGGATGGCGATGACCTTCCCTTGCCTCCAGTCATGTGGGACAATATTACCCTCAATAAACTTATTAAATATATTCAACAAGCGTCTCTTGGCAGAGTCTGGCAGATTTTTTAACAAGTTAAATTTGATTCTGTCTGGCTCTGAGGCTTTATTGTTACATGACAAGAGAGCAAATGAGAACTCCACCATCGAAAACGGTGTTTCGTTCACGTTATCGTGAGGGGACGCGGCGCGGTAGATCTTCTGTGTCGGGGCGAAATCCGAACTACTCTTCTTGGCAAAATCGAATATCCAACGGTTTGAATATTTCACACTCTTGTTAGTACTGTTCCGGTTTCGTAAGCGCCGAGCCGTGTCCCAAAGAGTGCTCATCGATGTTTCTCTCGTCAGCCCGTCGACGAACCGGCGCCAGTAGCTACGTTTTTTGGCTTTCATCAAACTCTTCATGCGCGTTTCCGCCATCGCGTACTGTTGGTAGCTAGCTGGCAGTCCGTCGTCCCGGAAGGTCTTATACGAAGCGGCCTTCTCCGCGAACACGTGTGAGCGCTCTTTGTCCCACCATGGATTGGGAGCATGCCCGCGGCGGAGTTCTACTGTACTACAAACGTGACAATATTTCATAATCACATCTTAATTTCAAGTAGAGAAATCCTATTCCGATAAACAATCGGTATATATGCAGCAATCTCATTTCAAAGATAAGTAATTTCGCTAAATCGATTTTCTTATATCTATTCATTTATTTATTTATTTTCGTCAAGCATATGTAGATTACATAGAATGGTATTACAATGTTTGCTTATATACTATACATTATTTCTACGATTAAGTTCAAATTTAATTTGTTTTCTGGACATGGAAAGGTCGATTATTGCACAATTTTCATTATAATGACGCATCATTCTATTGATGGGGCTATTTTTAGCATAGTTTGACCTAATAGATTGTTCTTCGAATAAATTACTGGTTCTTAGTTGACGGCTGGTACATAAAATTTTATTTGCGAGAGTAATGATGCGGATTGTACGCGATGAGAAATAATGTCGTTGATAAAGGAAAGCATGGCAAATTCGCGGCGTTCTTTGAGTGTTTGTATGTTAATGAGCATACAACGTGCTTTATACGATAGAAGAGGAAATGTCGTCCAGTTCAGTTTACGAAGCGCGTACAAAAGAAATTGTTTTTGGACTGATTCGATGCGTTCTTCGTACAGGACAGTGTATGGGTTCCATACTACGCTGCAATATTCCAAAATCGGCCTTGCATATGTATTGTATAATGATTTAAGTGTGTAGGGGTCTTCAAAATTATAGCTGAAGCGTTTAATAAAGCCCAGCATACTATTTGCTTTATTTATTATTGTATTGCAATGTTCCACAAATGTGAGCTTGGTGTCTAAGATAACGCCTAAGTCACGTACAATTTTGCATTTTTCTACTAGTTTGTTTCCTAAGTGTATTTCTATTGGAATATTTGATGTTTTTCTGCTGAATGTTATTGTGTTACATTTCTTTGCGTTAAGTTGGAGTAGACTTTTGCTACACCATGTGTGGAATAGGTTGATTTTGTTTTGAAATAATTCAGCATCTTTGACATTTCTTATTTCCATGAAAATGTTCATGTCGTCTGCATATGTAAGCACTTTTAGATGTTTGAGTATAAAGGTAATGTCATTTACGTACAAAATAAAAAGAAGAGGTGGGAACCCTGGGGTATGCCAGAGGTGACACGAATTGGTTCAGAGAGTATATTCTGAAAGCAAACTGTTTGTTGGCGTTTCGTTAAATACGATTCGAGCCATTTCAAAAGTTTATTTTCCATGTCATATTTTTGCAGTTTGAAGAGTAATAAAGGTATGTCAATACGGTCGAATGCTTTACTAAAGTCTGTGTAAAGAGTTCCCACGTGGTTGCCATTGTCCATTGCATTTACAGTGAATGTTACAAATTCTAAAAGGTTTGATGTTGTTGAGCGGCCTTTATAAAAGTTGCATGCTGTTTGCTTGTTATTTGATTTTTAATTTGCTGGAATATTTTGTCATTTACTAGTTTTTCAAATAATTTTGGAATGCATGAGATAATGGTAATCCCTCGATGGTTTCGAATGTCTGATTTAGTACCTGGTTTAAAAATTGGCTCTAAAAAGGATGATTTCCATGTTTCTGGGAATGTTCCATTTTTCAGTGACATGTTGAAAATACGGTGTAATGGTAGAGTAAGTTTTTCTGCTAGATTTTTTAAAAATATTGGGGCAATTCCGTCAGGTCCACGGTCCTTTTGATGCGTCTTAGTTTTTTAGTGCAGTGGTAATTTCGTGTTCAGATAGTTCGTGGACGGAAATGTCATTTGAAAATTCAGGGATAAATGAAAAGTAGTCGCGGTCACGGTCTGTTTCGGAATGTGAAGTATACACTTCTTGAAAGAATTTTCCAAATAAATTGCAAATTTCAGTACTGTTATTTCCTACATGTCCGTCAAAATGCATTTGGGATGGAAAGTAGCTACTTTTCAATCTTGTTTTCACGTAATTGAAGAAATTTTTTGGACAAGTCTTGATTTCATTCTCGATTTTATGATTATAGTCTCCATGTGCAGTGTTAATGGCTATGTCGAGTTGGGAACAAATGTCCAAATAATTTTGTCGATTTTCTATGCTATTTTCTTTCTTGTAAATTTTATGTGCCTTTTGTTTTCTATTTTTTAGGGTTTTCAGATGTTGGTTGAACCACACAGGCTATTGATCGCCATTAGTTGTTCTTCTTCTTTTACAGGTACTGTTGCAGAGATTAAATTCGTTACAATTGAAGAGAATTTAGTCACTGCTTCGTTGACATCTCCTTCTATACTCAATACAGTTTGCTAATTTATTTTACATAGTCTACGTTTGACTTCTTCGAAGTCGGTTTTATGGTATTCCGGCACTTCCTCATACTCCCAGTCGTTCGGGGAAGAGTTTTGATGAATAAAAATTATATATTCGATTGCTGTGTGAAATACTTAATTTTTCCATAATGGAGTTAAAGAAGCGTTAACACAGAAGTCTTCAGTGCAGTTCGTGAATAAGAGGTCTAAATATAAATTTTGTTTATTTTTTACATGGTTGATTTGGTACAGTCCAAATTCTGATATTTCAAATAAGTATTGAAGTGTTTCATTTTCGCCTACGACTGGGAGTAAGATAGATTCGTTTTCAATGTCTACGATAAAGTTGGTGTTAAGTTGATTGAAGTCGCCATCAATATGCAGTTTTACTTCAGGTTCCATGTTTGACATAATAGATTCTACAGTTTGAAAAAATAGTTCAAATGATTTTTTGTGAGCATTTTCAGGTGGAATATACACAGAGGAGAATATGTGTACTTCTCCTGATATTACTGTTTTTGCCCATATATGTTCAAATTCTATGTGTTTCGTGGTTTCTATTTCTTTTGAAGAAAAATTTGCATTTATGGCTATGAGGACTCCTCCTCCAGACTTTTTCTGACAAAGAGACAAAGTACGGTCATGCCGGAATACATTAAATTGATTTCCAAAAATTTCTTCGCTTCTTACGCTTTCATCCAAGCTAGTTTCTGTTCCAAGAATTATATTAAAAGAGGATGAAATTATTTTTTGATGGATACAATCTTTTTTTTTCGCTGGGCTATACGGGGGCGGATCCAGAATAAAATTTCTGATGGGGTCCAAAATTTCAATTTTTAAATCTTCATTGTACAATACGTAATATGGAATAATAATTATTACCAACCGTCCTTATTTTAAATGACTTGCCCTTTATTTTGAAGCGTTTGGGAAGCGTCCTTTATTTTACCTCAAATGCTGTTAATTTTAGTCTCAAACCCATTTCAAATTTTATCATATGAAGTTAATTCCAAGAGAATGAAACTTTCCAATTAGCATTTTCCATCCAGCGCTTTCTGTCAATAATGTTACTTGCATACCCTTCGCGACTCACTTCGCGAAGATCTTTAACCATAAAATAAATGAAGTTTACTTCACTTAATATTCGGACACATTATTTATTCTGTAACAGCGCATCTGTAGGTCAAATTTGGAACATTGTGATAGCGAATTATCTGGAAAATACAGATTGATTTAATGGTGAAAGATTGGCCTCAATACGTCCAGTCTTTAAATAATTGCGCAACATGGAACACGAGAAATCAAACTTATTTGTACACACTAATTTGGAAAAGCAGAACTGTCAACCTCAGGCGCATTTTGTTCCAACATCGCGCTACTTATGCAGCGTCCTCATTCGTCTCCAGTTTTCTTTAACTTCCGTTTGATAATTGTTCATTATTTTCAATTTGGCGGATTTGTGAGCAGTTGGGTACACGAAATCTACTTTATTGTCCATCGTTTCCTTTGAGGTGAAATGCTTGATTTTGTAACCGCAGCTGAAAATTACTAGCTAGATGAGTTAAAATCATTGCTTCATAAACCAAACAATCAATTAAATATTTCTAGATGATTAGTTTTTGGAAAATTTGTCGCCGAAAACAATCTTGAATTTGCTGAGCACCTTGTATGTAGCCAGATAAAACTTTTCTCCGGGAGCATGTAGACACGGGTTTCTTGCATGGGTGTGTGCAGGATCAATTTTTGAAGTAGAATACTTCTAACTAGAGATGGGCAAACCGATTCAGTTTAGTGAGCAAATTATGTCCAATTCACTCGAAAAAATTGATTCATTTGGGAAGATTAAAAAATATCTCTTTGATTTTGATCGGGAGTAGATATTTTGATTCCATAAATTCAGAAAAGTGTGCGTGTGTTCATATCGCTTATTTATTTTTATGCGATTCATGTCCACAGCTGACTCTCTTCAATTGCCGGCATATTTTTGAGCTCATCGTTCTTCATTGTTTCGGTGCAGTGCATGCATTCAGTTATTTTCGGTTCAAATTCAATTTCAGTTTCAAACTGAAATTTGTTTCTGTGCTGATTCTGAGTGGGATTATCGTGTAAAAATGCATTAGATAAGATTAAGTAGTTCACTTATGCCCCAAAATATAAAAGTGGTCACATTCTGCCTTCACATATAACAAATAAATGCTTTTCTTTGTGAATTAATTTATATTTCCTCTGCACTGAAATCGATTCAGTAGGCTCGTGTAAGCTATAAAAATTAATCAGTTTGCTTTTTCACTCCGTAGCAGCATGATTGCAGTTGTCCGTCAAACGCAGATCGCTCGTTGGTTAGCCAGAGCCACCAATATGGGGGATGTGGCACCTGAGAACCTCAATCAAATACGTGAAGTTATAAATAGAAGTGCCGCCTGTTCGTTTTAATCATTCATCGCTCGCCTGCCAAAGGGAGCAACATCATGGCTATTATGTCCGGACGGCACAATAAGTGGTTAAACACCGTTAACCATATTCGAATTCGCACTCGTTTATTTGCTGTGTGCAAAGCTTATCACGCGCACGATTAGAAACGAACGAATATGGTAATGCTATGATAAGGATCGAGTCGTGAATACACGATGATTTGAAAAATTAAGTTGGTAGGGTGGGTTTGGATCGAGCTCAGCGACGTGTGTGCTGCTTGTTAGTTAGCGTTGGGAAAAAAATTATTTATTTTTATGCTATTAAATTCTCAAGTCAAAATGCTTTCTGCGGGTTTGTAAGTACCTAGGGTAATGAATCTATTGGCACACACGTTTTATATTTTGGATACACGTGATGTGTTTTCATCGCTAAGGCATCCGATAACATGCTTCTGTCAGTATTTCTAAAGCACGGGCGGACACTACTGGGTTTGTGCTTACTTAAAGGCGGGGGTTAGTTGGAGATTTTGGTGGGTGAAGAGATTGAGTTTGTTAGAGCAGTGACCAAGAATGGTTTTTATTTTTATTACAGGTTTGCAAGCATTAGTTTTAATACAGATCGAATTCCTTAGGGTATATTCAGCAGTATGGGATTTAATATGGGAGAATAATATTGCAACAGAAACGGTCACATCCCCAGTAGACCGCTTTGATTTATTATTTCAAATAGTTTCGTTTCGAATTTTGTAACTTGTTGCTTTATTTTAAACACATTTAGTAATTGAATCTCCATTTGATTGCTTAGTTTTTGGCGCATACTCACATACCGCCAACTTACCCCGGGGCCGGGGTAAGTTAGCGGGTTTTCCGCGTCACATATTTTTGTCTCTAAAAATGGAGACAATGCATCAAACACTTTAAAGAATCGGCGATAAAAATTAAAACCAAAAAACCCCGCCAACTAGCCCCAGTCTCCCCTACTTCAACCTATTGTGTCGAACGTGAATAAAAATGAATGACGATCAAAGCGGAAAATGGCCGTACTGTGGTCAAACTGTATTCCTGTTTACTTTTCGAGGTGTCCCTTAAAATCACCTGTTGGAGAAGTTAAAAATATCAAATTTGCAAATGGAGGTAAAGATGATCAATGTCTATACCTTACAATTTCATAGTTGGACATAGTGTACTGATTATTTTTCAGACTACTAATCAAGTAGAAGCGTTTATTGCGCAAAATTAAATATATCATTGAATGTGGCAACATGAAGTCAGTACCTCTGTATATATAAAGGCGATGACACAAACGTGGTGCGAATACACGGATTACCATATACCTCTAATAAGGTTGTTAACCATTGTGTACATTTTTAACAGGGCAAAAGAGTACCCGGGAACCCGCTAATTGAAAAACTCGTAACCATAGCAATTTTAGCAACAGCAACATAGTTTGATATATGAATGAATATATACAAGTCCTCTAATCAAGATTCAAATAAGTAAGTTGAGAAGGGCCCGTCAGTAACACTAGCCTTGGGGCCCGCCGCCGCTCTCGACGGCCCTGGAGTCAAGTAATAACCGTGGCACGTTCAGGAGTGGTTAGTTCTAGGTTTATGTAGTACATATTATTACTATGAAAGTAGGTACAGTCCTTGTAAATATTGTACTGGAGAAAATGTTCATTGTTTTAAATTGTTTGTTTAAATTGTTCCAGAATACTGAAAGCGATGCTATTTCTTTGAAACAAAAATCATCCCAAACGAATTACTTAGAGTTTCCGATGACAATTAATGGCACAAGTTAAAAGGGAAAAACTTAAGTGTATTCTACTGCATTGCGGTTATGTCTCTGACATTACTCAGTCATCTTTTTGTTCTCGTCTTTCATCTAGCACAACTTTTTTCTGATCATATCAAGACAAAAAATTTCCCACTGAAACACGTGTATTTTCAAAACTGACAGAGCTTTCCAAATCATACCACTTGTATAGACCACTGCAAAAGAATTAAAAAAGTGTCCGAATATTAAGTGCACCCTCCTCCTGAATCCGCCACTATTGTGTTGTTGTGATATATTAAGGCGTATCTAACTTTTTGAAATCATTGTGAATCGAAGTCCTACATATGTGTTTGCTGCTAACACACATTGGAACGACTACAATGATTTTGTGAACTTGTTAATTCGACATTGATCGAAGTAAATATACGATCGAATGTGAGTAAAATACGATTTTTAATAATTAAAATATTTGTACCTATAGCTTTCAGTGCTCTACGAACAATTACGATCGAACACGATTTAATTAGTACATCAATGCGATTCTGAATCAAATTTCGCATTTAAATCATGTTTCAAGTAATATGTGATTACAAATCTACTTCTGCAGACTAAATTAGACTGTAGTAATGATTTTGACTATTTGTAGACATCATTACTAGTCTTCTTCTACATTGTTATACGATATGCGGTTTCTGGGATATTTAAACGTGATTTTCTCGAAATGGAGTATTTTGAAAAGTACGGTTGCGGTGAACGTGATATCTCAACCCATTTTCATATTTTTTATTTTTTTTATTTCGATTACAGAGGTTTTAACCTTAAGGTCATTCGCCTGTGCGGGTTAGAAAAATTTCTTATGAAAAATATCTAACCCTATGTGCGGGGTCGGGACTGGAATCCAGGTGCGCTGCGTACAAGGCAATCGATTGATCAAGTGCGCTACACCCACCCCCCTTATATTATATTTTTTAATTGTTCGCATTTACGTTCTCGTTTACTTTAAAGGTTTCTTTTTCAGCCAAAAGTTTTCGATTCATTGCAATAAGTTTTTGTTGGTAAACATGGTTTTATCATTGGAAAAGAATGGAAATTTCGGGAAACCACCACAGTATATTTTTCTTCAATATTTTTTTTACATTTTGATTTCAGTTGGGAAATTCCCCTTGGAGAGTGTTCACCGAAAGCTTCTGCAAAACAAACAAACTTCCTGGGAGGGCACTTCGACTATTTTTAATATTTTAATATTTTTATATTTTTAATATTTAATAGTTTTTTTTGTTCTTCGATGGTACCACCAACAAATTGTGTAACCCCTTAAGAATGAGAGTAGCATTTTATGCAAAGAGTTTATATAGGATATAGATAAAAATGCTAAAAAACTAATGCGT
Organism: Topomyia yanbarensis; assembly: GCF_030247195.1. NCBI lineage: Eukaryota > Metazoa > Arthropoda > Insecta > Diptera > Culicidae > Topomyia > Topomyia yanbarensis. The sequence goes on along the minus strand of NW_026683299.1, from coordinate 82,871 downwards.
ATGGTAAACGTCCCCCCCTGCTGTTTGGTGGATTCCTTCGTACTAGTGAGAACAATTAAACGCCCGCCGTCGAATGTTTAACCCACATCATTAATCGAGACACCAGCAAACAATCCTCCCAAAGAATGTCCTTCACTTCAGAAAAATTAGCTGAAGATCAACTAAACACATGAAAAGAGCGAAACGATGTGCTTCATTCAAGAGCTCGGAAACGATTGAGTATTAGTAACTTGCAGAGATCAAGATAGCTATCCAATCGGCGTGAGGCAAGATGGTTCCTGAAAACATCGCCCCGTTTCCTATACCACAAACCAATTAATTCGAAACATATTGATCCATGTAGTTTATGAACAATATTATCAATAGTATTTATAAATAGTTTCAAATATGTGGTTTGCATGAATGAGAAATACACAATTGCACCACTAAGTGGAATAAAACAGATTTTTTCTACCATTCCAGGCAGAAATTACCGTCGAGAAATCACGTATCCAGAAGAGCAACAAATTTAAACTTTACATGTCTCTAGAAAAAATGCCTTGCAGGACTTTCAAGAAAAAAACGCTCACGGGGTTCACTTTGAAATACTGTATACCCACTCGGAAAAACTTTGAGTGCCGACAAAGTTCGCAGTACATTCCGGCCCCTGAAGTTGCTCAGTTGGAAAACTCAAAACATTCCCACACTTTTACGCAATACAGTCGCCCAGTGGAAAGATGAAAAAAACGAAAATTGTTTAAAAAAGTCACCTCGTTAAAACTTACTTCCATTGAGTGCTGACCCCGGCTTCGGCCCGTCTGAGCGTGCCCTTTCTCGAGCACCGCCAGAACCATTAGTATGGTAAACTCACCCACCCCGCATTTTTTTCTGGATGGAAAACGGACATCCCGGAAGTCTTCTCGCGGATGCAAACCCATCCCTCTGCCAGTACCACTGCCAGTGAGAGCGTTGATCGCTGACAGTTTGCAAACACAACCGTGCTTCAAGTACTCAAGGTTATCATCGTGCACGTAGACAGACGCATAAAGAACTCGGCATGAAAAGAAAATGTTTGCTTTCCGCGGTCGACAACAATAACGCAGGGAAGCGGATAAGTTTCATTTTTTGTTGTTGTTGGTTCAAGCAAACTGGTCAACATTGCACAAGTCTCGTGAATCAACTGGAGTAGATACTTGGTAGCAGGTTTTTTGCCACACAAACAAGTAGAGCTCTCCAGCCATTGTTGAGGGACCGAACGGGCTCGGAAAAATTGTTCGCGTTCGTTCAGCTGGAACTAAGGATTCTTTTCGGGGACCGATAGCAGGATCCGTTCAGGCTAGACGCGACCACCCAACGGACGATGACAACTGAGAACAACCCGGGCGAATCGCGCGTTATGTCCTGTCTGTGGTGGTTTCATCGCTTGGGTGGACGAAAGAATGCTCGATCGGCGGAGGCAATGGAGCAGAAGGAAGGGCTATGCTAAACAGATAGCCCCAAATCGACAGCCAATTTATTGAAACAGAAAATTTCAATGATGCGAAGTCGTCAGGAGCCGTAAAGCCTAAATTGGAGTCTCTCAATCAAATAGTTTTTTCTTCCTGGCCTTCCAATGGATTGAACGTGTGATGATGTGGATCTTTACTGTAAACCCATTTTCAAGATTACTTAGAAGTGAGATGCTCCTTTGCTGATGTTGCTTTGTTTCACATTTCCGAATTAAAAAACACATTATTTTACGTAGTTGGTAAATCGATTGCCTTGTACGCAGCGCACCTGGGTTCGAGTCCTGACCTCGCACATAGGGTTAAAAAAATTTCATACGATTTTTCTAACCCTTAAGGTTAGAATAAATATATATTTAAACTATTTTTTTGGGCTTGATATTTCAGACAACTTGAACGTCTGGTTTCGTGTGACAATGGTAAAAGGGGAACGTGGATCGAACCGCTTCTAAAGCAAACGTTCACCGCCGAATCTTTCGAGCGAAAATCGATTCATCGTAAACAACGGCGACGGATATCAGTACCTATCCCCGTATCCCCGGGAACGCACGATATCAGTAGATACACGCATCATCCACCATCGCGTGTGCGTGTGCGTCCGAAACCGGCTTCGGATATTTGGGGATGACTGTATTTTACCGGCATTTCTGTTGGGAATGAAAAAAAGAACAGGGAAATCGATTTCCCATTCATTCTGCGTGACTCGGGAAAGATTAATCCACTGTTAACTGAAATAGGGTGGTGCTGATTTTTTTAGCCACATAACGAGAAACCAAGTCAATAGAAAGTATCCATTGTATCATTCGGTATCGATGGTAGTGATCTGGAATTGACAAGTTTGACCTTCATCCCAACATAGTATGGTTCCTATTGGTTTTTGTGCGATGTGCTCCTGTCAGCTTAGTTATTTTTTCTTGAAGTCCTAATTAGTGAAAATTCTATCAGAAAGATTTGGTATGCTTGATGTTGATGTTGTAGGACCCAAGCCTTGAAACAGCGACGTGGCTTCAAATTTAATCGTACAATCCTTCAGGAAGTTGACAGTTTGGGCAGTACCGTCTTCACGCATGAACATACTGAGGTGTGGCCAGGGACCCCGGGATTTCAGAAGCCTCACAGTGACTGTAGATATAATTCCATACTAAATGGTATACGGAATCAACCTGCATCACAAGAAAAGGTTCGTTAAAATTCACTAATTTAACCGATCGTTTTCAAACTTTTAAACTTAGAATAAAACATATTGTTAACTTTTTTTCGTATTCGTTTAATTCAATTTCATAGCCATCTGAATGCATATACCTTCCTCGTAACAATATACATAACATTTTGGACAACGGATGTGCCAACTTGTTTTGGTATGGATATCCATTTTTTTATCATTTCTGCTTCTGATTTCAATACTTCAGGATGTTTCCGGAGTGCCCGCTTCACAGTGGCCCAGTATTTCTAAACTCGCCGCAATTCCGGTGCGTTCAGGGGATTAATGCACAAAAGGGACCTCCTTTTAGTCTTGTACCACTCCAGAACATTTTTCGAACAATGGCACGCAGCTAAATCCGGCCAGAAAAACGTAAGGCCATCATGCGACCGCAGAGGTGGAAGTGTACGCTTTTGGAAGCATTCTTTCAAGTACACCAGCCCATTGATTGTTCCTGTTGTCACGAATGGGGTGCACTGCCGTGCATATGTACAACTTGCTTGCCAGATAATGTATTTTTTTGGCAAACTTAAATATCTTCTACTTTCTAACCTCCTCAGGCAATGAAGGTAAAAAACCCAGGAAACTGCCGGCAATCTGCTTTCAGATAAGTCTCGTAATCGCTTATGAGATAATGTGGTTAGGTCAACAGATGAATGTAGAGCTTCCGCACACGTGATTTCCCCATTGTTTATTTGTCGATCATCGCGGTTTAGCGCCTTTTAGACTTTATATCTGTGAATTATTTCAGAATTTTTTCGCGAAAGTTTTGCTTAAATGCAATTTTACCTCCACGTCTCTCACTGAATTGGGATTTATTTTGAAAGTTTCGGTTCTGATCCTTCACATCGATATCCATTTCTTTTTTCCGTCCTATCGATGATCAAATGTACGTTGTACTGTTTTGAAACACGACTTACCCTAGATTTGACCATTCCTAGCTTCTTGTTAACTGTACGGTGAAAGAGATTTGGATTTTCTAGGTTATTGCGCAAAATTTGCTGCTGTTCTACCGTCTGTATTTTCGCAACTGTTGCACAAGTGCTAGTGAAATTTATACAATATAAACAACATTGAGCTAAGTTCACCCAGGCTTTTAACAGAAAATATCCAATGAAAACAACGTTACAGCAACTTGAATGTGATGCAATTTGATTCCGTGCAACCTTTAAGCAGTTATTTTGCAAGCGAGCTTCGACGCTTCATCAATTTTTGCATGACGTCAGAAAAATGCCCAAAATCGATTCCTCCTCTCCCATGTAAGAAATTGTCACAAATTTCTCTATCACCCTCTTTTAAATTCTTAAACAAAAACAACTTAATCCACCTAGCAGTGAGATGAGACATTTCATACACATATCACTGTTGGATCATCCATTAGTTTGCAGAACTCGTTCATAAGTTTGCAGTTTACAGTGCTGCATGAATAAAACCTCGAATAAACTGAATAAAATGTAGAAAATCAATAAAACGAACAAACACAAAATAAAGCAAATGAATCAAATGGATAGAATGAATTTAATGAATCAAATGAATGAAATGTTACCCATAATTGTTATGAATGAAAAGAATAAAACTAAAAAAATAAAAAATAAATGAGTTGAATTAAATTAATAAATATAACAAACGAGTCAAGTAAACAAAACAAACAGAATTGATTAATAAAGTAAATGATTAAACCGGATTGTACGAATTTGATAACTATTATATCAGAAAGTTTTTATTTTTTTTTGAAAATCCCATCAACTGAAAAATAGCTAACTAATATTCAATTAACTTTCTAGGGTTTTTATTCTTTTTTGTTTTTACCTTTTCGTTTTTGTTGTTGTTTTCTTGGCGGCGTCGTTTCGTGCTCGACCGAGGTGTGGAAGGCATACTCGTGTTGTGACAGCTTTGTGGTTTGTAAACGAACATACATGCGTGTCCACCGTTCTCAGGTGGCTGAGGAGTCTTGAGCTCATGTACAATCGATCCATTCTAGGCATAGAGTTGTGCGTGATGAATGTGTGGCCGGGAGTTTGTGGACGAAGTTTGACCCATGCGTTGGATTTGCTCGACGACGGCCTGGAGATCCGGGCTTGAGTTGTACCCCGTTACGTCGCATTGTCTCAACACGCAAGAACACCAAGATAACGTGTTCGGTTTTGTGTCGATGGTAGTAGGCGAGGGTGTTGTTAAAAAACCTTTCTTGCTCGGCTCTCGCTTGGGAACCGGATGATGCGTAAACGTTGCAGAGAGTTGTATCTTGTACTCGTCGCCGCCACAGTGTCGTTTTTTTCCTGGGGGTCTTCGTATTGAGCGTCTGCTGTTTGTCGAAGTTGATGATCGATCGGTTTCCTCATCGTCGCTTTTTCGTTCTGCTGAAGTAGTTCTGCGTGGCGCGTCTCCCCCGCTAACCATTTGTAGGCTCGGGGTTTTGAAGATTCCGTTTCTGACAACAATTTTTTTTTTTCAGTTGGCAAAAATGGAACCTTACTTTAAATGCTTTTATTTTCAATTTGTAACATCATTAATGTTACATGAATATTCTTATATAAGAATATGTGAAATGGAATGAAATGATCATCGTGAATTTCAAAAAGGCGTCAAAAATTAATTTCTGATACCTACTTGTCAAGACCATTCCGAAAATACCCATACTGTTTGGGTTGCAGCGAATTTTATTAAATCGTAAGTCGCAATCTTCGATTTTAAAATGCCATCAAACATAAACTTCTGGCACCTACTCGTCAAAATCATTCCGAAAATACTAATATTGTTTAGATGAGGGCCAAAAGGAGTCTTCCACACCCGTCTCTTCCATCTTTTTAATTTTTGCAAAAACCGTGTAAATTGCGAAATCCACACAAAAAAAAACTGCCAAAATTGTTATTTGCATTTGAAAGGACTTAGCACATTTCTTTCAAAAAAAATCTTTTGCATTGGGCTTTAACCGTGTATAAAAAACCTAGGTGTATGTCTCTCATCGCTCGCATTAGAGATAACAACAAATAAGCAAGTAGGATATTGTGCCTTATAGGGGAATATTTTTTTTTACTCCTCGCATAAACAATATCCAGCCAGTTCAAAGCCGCCGTGGATGATCCAATTTCGGCCCAACTCGAATTCGCTGAACAGTTTAGAGATCTCACGGGAACTGATTGCCGTCTGTGACTCAGATAACACCTGTTCGCGATAGTAAAATACGTGTTATAGTGAGTGATCTCGACCGGACAAACCAGAATACTTTCTGCAAGCGTATTACGAAGCAGTTCAGGGTATACGTACCGGTAATAGCAATAAAGATCGATAGTGTCGTCGCCGAACAGGGTCTAAAATACGTCTGGGGATGGCTGCGTTAGGGAACCCTTACTTCAACATGTAAATGGAAGCAATTGTATTCCGGAAAAATTGCGGAGAATGCTACAACTTATTCTCTATCAGACTCGCTTTCTGGTGACTTTCGTCGGGACTTATTTTCCTATCTGTATCATCGAGCAATAAACTGCAGCAATTGTAATAGTTGTATCATACAGCCACCTATTGTGACAATAAGAAACGGTGCCGGAAATACGAGGGAGAGCATGAAGATGACTCTTGCGACAGAGAAACTGAAAAGTGTATTTACTCCGGGTGCTCTTTGCATGTCTTAAGTCGTATGAGCAGCGCTTTTATGCAGGTATGCTATTAAATGCTTTGCCATCTGTCCTTTCCGAAAATTGTTATGCGTTTTAGCGCTCGTGTTGAGCAAAGAGGGAACATCTTTTGTTCACCCGTGAGAGTCCAGTAAAAGGAGAAATCTAGACACCTCATAAAGGTCCCAATATGTTCCTCTCTTATAGTGCACAAACAATATCTAATAAATCGAAGTGCTTCCATAGACCTGAAGCAATTTACCCCCGGACTTGAAATTTTCGTATTCTAACAAGAAGTACCCACCACTTCTAGCGACATCACAAAACTCAAGTATTCCCTTTTTTGCTTTTCTCGTATAGAAAGTTTATGCAATCACTCTGAAAATCGTTAAACGGAAAATTTCTGTGTGTGTACATATGTTTTTATAGTAAGGCTTGAAAAGCTTCAAAAGCCTGACCTGTAGTGTATTGGCACTGTGTGGGGCTCACGACTCACGTTCGTGTCTAACCACTAAAACCACTCCTTACTCTTTATGCCTTTTTTCTTTCATAACTACGTCAAGGTAACACTCCGTGGTCGGGGGGAGGAGGGGAGGTTCGTTGTGCTTTCGTCGTACCTCTTTCTTCTGCTCTATCTCGGAGCTTCACTGGATTCATGAACGGCTAGACCTTTGAGCTTTGAAGTAACTCTCGATTCTTCTTTTGCTTCTTGTCTCTATTTATTACGTCGCCGTTCAGCTCTCGTCCTCATAAGCTGTTTAGGTGCTGAGCTTTTGAGCCATTTAACTCATTTTTCCGAGAGTCATTCAGCTTCCGGCCTTATCACAATCTACTTGGACAGTCCTCGATGGTGAACTCACTCTACTCCGACCGATAGTTCTCCGGCGGAGGAATTTCTCCCGACACCGATACCCGCTTCTTTGAGCCATTTAGCTACCAGCTTTATCGAGATCAACTCGGATATTATCCTACTTCGATTGAGAGTTCCCCGGTAACGGAATTTCTCTCGGCACCGGTGTTTTTTTCTTGAGCCAATTAGCTCCCTTTTTCGTCACGACTCTTTCGGGTAGTCCACGGCGGCGAATCTACTCTATCGTGATTTTCCCGGCGGTAGATGGCTAGATTGGTATGTTTGTATGTGAGTGTATGTGATCAACAATCGCACGTCGGTTCCTCGAAGATGACTGAACCGATTTTCTCTAACTTAGTCTCAAATGAAAGGCACAGGTGTCCATTGAATTTAATTCTGATCCAATATCTGATTCCGGAGTTACTGGTTGAGAAGTGCGGTCATACAGTAAATTCCCATATGAACTGGTACCACCATGACATCTAGATGATGACGAATTTCGCGCTAAATCGTATTCAGAGTTGGCAGCACCCTCTCTGATTTTAATGAAACTTTCTGTACATGAAGACTGTGCCACAAAAATCCACTTTGCATATTTTGTTTTCCAAAAATGATCTAGACTGCCTTTTGAAAAGGGTCAAACTTTTTTTACCATTTTTTTTAAATGGCTGTAGTCTAAAAATAACAAATCCTACAAAAAATTTTGTAGAAGTGAAATCGATTTTTAAAATTTAAAGTCGACTTATAAAAAAACCCATATTTGATTTGGATGAAGTTTTGTTTCAACATAGGTAATTATGTTCTCTACCTACGGTCAAAAATTCAAGTTGGGCACTTTCAAGAAAAAAAAAAATTGAAAAAAACTTTTCCTTGTCCAATTAATGTTTTTTTCAGTGTATTTTTATCGAAAACTAAACCAATGAAAGTCATAATCATCTCAGAATCCAATTTGCCAATTGCTAGTTACCTGACACATGCAAAAAGTATCAGTAACGAATTTGGTATATATTCGTAACAATCTTGAATGAGGGCAAAGATATGCCATTCAACACTATCGATATATACGAGATTTAAGTAAATAACCCTTGGCCGTGCACGAAGAAGTATATTGTCTATGTACCCGCCCGGGAAATAGAGATTGATGGTGTAGTCTCCAACAGGGGCCTTAATTGCTCCTTCCACAACCCTTTGCTTCGGCCAGTGAAAATTCTGGTTCGCAAGCTATTTCATTCAGGAAAAATCAATTGGGCCTACAGCGACTTATTGTAGAAACAAGGCACGCTGTGGAAAATGCGGCGAGAATCATGAAAAGTTTTCCTACTGTGAAGAGACTCCGCATGATCTCTCGACATATCCCGCATATAAATTAGGTGGGGATAAAATGAAACATTCTTTTAAGGAACGCTCCGACAAGAAATGCAAAAAAGGGCTATGCCACCGCCGACGACTAATTTCTACGTTTCCTTGTACACTAAAGAGCGAGAGTCTGACCATTGCGGGAACATCTTCTAATGTGCCTAAAAATAACCGAAAGAGGAAAATCAATTTTCTCTCTTAAGCTTCATCGTAAAGGTTTAAAGTGTCCCTTGAAGGGTGCTGTTACAAAACCGAAGTAAGTGGTTCCTGGTCTTGATAATCGTAGAAACTAGCAGGAATTTCCACATGGAACATCAAAACCCCAAGTGTCCCCATATTTCAGTCCCTACATTTTCCCCCAGGTTTTACACAATGAATTTGCACTACGATTAAAGTTCAGACGAAACGAGTACCCGACGCGAACAACCGTAAACAGTCTCCTACTTCATGGTGGGCAGATATTGCTTAGAATTGTACGCGAAAGGGACTCCGAGTCCGATTTTTTCCCAACACGCTCCAAATGCAATTTAAAAAATTGATGAAAGCTGAAAACGCGATTATTGGCACCGGTCCGTCGACGGATTAATGGACGGATCATCAGAGAAACAATGTTTCATCTGGTGACTAGGGCCTACGTTGTGTATTCGATTCATCCTGTGATTGGAATACACGGAACGTTCGTCATATGATGACAGCTATCCATCGTTTTTATGCTAATTATTATGACAGTAGTGGTGAGTGCAATCATAAAAGAGCCTGTGCTGCCATCATTCTCCCGACCAAACTGATGGTTTCATATTTACCTATCAACGACCATGCCCACATCGTTACAGTTACAGAAGGCTCTCCATTCGATGGAGCATGGAAAGCACGTTAGAAGGTAATATTTATGAAAGTTCGCGTAGCTTCAACGAGTTTTTAAATATTTCTTCTCGGAGGACGTTCGTAAATTGGAAAATTTCGAGGAGCGATAGAAGTTCAGAAATCTCAAAGTTATCAACATACCTTGGTTCAAGAGAATGGATGAGGGTCATGACTTCATTTGGGTGATATCTCGGCTCATATACTATATAATTATAATCATTATAGGTAGAATGCCAATCTCCGGCGTATTGGGGTCATAGAGAGCAGTCTCTACGCTTGTGGTGGCAGTTTTGGCGATATTAAACATGTTGTCTGGTCGTGCGCTAAGTGTTCTAGTACCACATCCCCGATAAACCAATCCCTTCTGCCTCGTTCCAGTCCAGTCCGAGATGCTATACCAAATTCGTTACTGATACTTTTTGAAGGCGACTATCAGTAGGGAAATTGGATTCTGAGATGATTATGACTTTCATTGGTTTAGTTTTCGATAAAAATGCACTGAAAAAAATCTCTTTGTACAAGGTAAAGTTTTTTTCAAATAACTTTCTTTCCTTGAAAGTGCCCAACTTTAATTTTTGGCGGCAGGTAGGAAACATAATTACCTACCTTGGAGCAAAATTTCATTCAAATCAAAGTTGAGTTTTTTTTGTAAATCGACTTTAAATTTTTAAAATCGATTTTTTTCAGTGTAGGAGTCGATGAAGAATTTGTTCAATATTTTTATTAAAAAATTTGTCCAATTTTGTGAAAATCACTCATACAACATTTTTTGTAGTATTTGTTATTTTTAGACTATAGCCAAATTGGCAAAAAAAAGTTTGACCCTTTTTAAAAGATAGTCCAGATCATTTTTGGAAAAGCAAAGTATGCAAATTGACTTTTTGTGACAAAGTTCTTATGTACAAAACCCAGCCAGGAAGGATTCTTCGTGATCAATAGGATCGTATCACTAGCACAGCGGCTGCGAAGAATTTCGAAACAGAAGGACAACCCTCGCCACGGAATGTTGTACCAAGGTTTTGCCTTTCTTGTTTACATCAAAGACTAATATACTTTCAGACAATATATTCCCCAATAGTGTCAAATAATGACTCAACTGCTTTTATTTCTTATGAATCGGCTACTTTTCATATCACTGAAATTACGAATACAACAGATTTTCCTAATTCAGAAGAATTCCTAGATCCTTTAAACAATGTAAGAGTGCGGACCAGTAAATTTAATTGCTATATGACTATGACTCTGAATGAAAATTTGATATCTTCCATTCCCTTGCTATTGAAGGTCGTTAGAAAACATCAAAATTCTGTTATGATTCCAAGATTTTTTGTTGTGAATTTTTCACCAAAAATTTTGTTTTAGCATCGAAATCATTTTATAGAATGTTGTTTGAATATTATTAATAGCAACTAATCAACAATAAGAAAATGATACAAATATAAATTGCAATTCATTTTTCGTTAACAGCGCAATCGACCAATACTACCAAGTACCACCCTTCAGAATCGCTTCACACGTGCACTCAAATCTCCCTCTCGCAATCGCCAGATCGTCGCTTCCCAAAGAGGACGATTGTCGGTGATTTGTCCCTACGATAGTCGTTGCCTTTCACGTTCCAAGTATGTAATATCAAACCATCCGCCCAATTTATGCGAATCTAGAGCACTGGAGCATGGCGGTTGGTTGGTTGGGGAAATTGTTTGATCCCGACTGGGAAGAAGCTGAAGAAAAAGTTCGCACAAAAATCGTTAGCTGTGGAAAAATAGAATCGAAAAAAAACAGAGCTCAAGAACCCAACCCGTTGCGTTTACATTGGAAACCTCCGCACTGGAATGGTCGTTAATTTGAAATTGTTTCGTGATTTATCTTTACATGCGAGTTGAACTAGCAACAGCTACTCGAAAGCCACATAGTTGCCGGTGCACACACGGTGTGGTACGAGCCCGAGTTTGGTTGACTGCATCGTAGATCGGTCGTTCTGCTCGAGTGTTACATTTTTGGGGAGGAGCTGGGTGGGACTCCCATTGGTAGAGTGTAGGTACCTACATCATTGGGTGGTGTCGGGGCAGGTGGTACACATTGGTTTGACATGACGTTGCTTTCCTCAACAGACGTATCGCCGAAGGGGTCGATGTGGTGCGGATGGGTGGTAGTAGTGGCGATAAAAGTGCATGTACTACATGAACACGAACTTGTCAGATGTCATGAGCTGCTGCTGGTGATGGATGCGGTGAGCGCAGTGTCTTCCCTGTGGTTATGACTTTCCAATAGATTGAAATATGTGTATTGAAATTCAGCACAAATTAATTGGAAATGATGAAATCCTGTTGCGGTCTGGTAGGCAATAACCGAAAGCTGTGCATTGATTGCGTTCTTCGATTGATGTAGCTCACTTGTATTTTGTACTATGGCGGGAATTTTTCGAATATTAAACTCTGCCTCTTATTCATTGTTACTCAACTTCAAACTATGACATGATAATGAATTAGAAATATCATGGACGTAATCGTAATGACGCTTCAAATATTGAACCACGATTGTTTTAAAAATAAGCCAAACAATGGATATTCAAGAGTTCAAAGTAAGCCGAAAATGAACATCCATGATGGTGATATACAAGGCGAGATGTTCTAGACTACTTGTTTACAATGTGTAGAAGAAGCTAAATCGAAATCAGTAGAAAAAGATCCATAGAATATTGCAATGAAAATGCCGAATGAATGCCGAAATTTTCTTCAAATCTTCTGATCTGGCAGGTGATTTGTAGTTGCGGAGAAAAGGTTCAGCTTGTATTTTCTTGATCTGGCGTCTTGCCACTATTAGCAGCTCTGCGACATCATGTTAACACAATTTTATGATATCTTCTATTTAATAGGAACTATTTTCAAGACTGGTCCTGTCCTGGCGGGTCAAAGCCCCAGCCAGGAAGGATTCTTGGTGATCAATAGGATTGTAACACTAGCCTGTACCTGCAAAAACTTTTAAAACAGAAGGTTAACCTTCGCTACGGAATGTAGATATGATTCTAAACGCCATTTTAAATCAAAATGCTCCTAACAAAAAATTTTTAAAATATAGTAGTTCTCGAGATATTTTGAATTTTGTTTCAACAACACAATTATTTTGTTTTATTACGATCTTTTCACCAGTTATTCGCATTTCTCCATCAACAGCAATAGGTTTTTCGAAAGACCAATAACATTTCCTATAACTTTTCCTTTGACATCAAGGTGATATTGTAAACCATCTGAAAGCTATTGTTTACAATATGGTTGAATAATACTTTTATTATTTTTGTATTGCTTCCAAATGATTTACAATATCGCCTTGATGTCAATGAGAAAGTTGCAAGAAACATTATGGGCCTTTTGAAAAACCTATTTCTGTTGATGGAGAAACGCGAATAACTTATGAAAAGGTCGTAATAAAACAAAATAATTGTAATCCTAAAGCAAAATTTAAAATATCACGAGAACTATAACATTTCAGAAAAATTTTGTTATGAGCATTTTTATTTAAAATGGCGTTAAGAATCATATTCAAAAGCAAAATTGTATTTTTGACTGGAAACAGTATGAATTACAAAAATATGTCGAAAGTTGTTAGGAAAACTTTTTATTGAAAGCTTCTCCATAATCCAAATACACTGAAAAAGTTTCTTTAAAACGATAAATATTAGATTCTTTAAAATTTATGATAGGGTAACGCGAATAACTTTTAAAAAGGGCACGATTACACGAATTAATTGTTTTTGTTGAAGCAATATTCCAAATATCTCGAAAACTATCGCAGTTTGGAAGATTTTTCTTAAATGCATTTTGATATAAAATGATACTTAGAATTATATTCTGAGTTATGAAGTTATTGTAAGAAAAACTTTTTTACCAATAAGTTCTCCATTGTGCAATTACATTCAAAATGTTTCTTTTCTCTTTGGGTTTTTGTTGACAAAATATAAAAAAATTACAAAAATGGGTTGCTTTGCAATTTAAATTTTTAACATAAATTTTTGTTTTTGTGAAAAATGGCATACAATTTTTTTCAGAGTATATTTTTTTCGTAAAGAAGTATTCATCCCCTGTAACTCGCATTCAGATAGTTTAGCTGTGTAAAATAGAGTAATCGAACAAAAATATTTTGAAATTAATACACGTAGAATGTTGTTGTTGGAATCGACAATGGTCATATATTCCGGTCGGCAGGTTTCTCATGGAATTCCTCTGGTTCTAACACTGAGTTCACTATGATTGATTGACTAATATGTGATTTAGCTGCAAGTAACATCCGATGGAAAGAAAGGACAAAATCACAACAGCTAGTTCTACCGCTACTGTGTACGTTTCTACATATGAGCAAAGTTAATAATACACGAGTGTAATAATTCGTGGGTAAATGAAGTCGCAACTCAGTGAAACCGCATGTTACCACTTTTTAACTTGTTTACTTTTACACGTTTTTCTTGCTTATTGCTCGATTGCTAAAAATTTATCGGTTTGTTATGGGTTTTTCGTACCAATAGTGTTTTCAGTACGGAACACAATCCCTGCGTGAAAATGAAATTGAAAAATAATGTTGCACTAAAATGACACGAAAATAATAACTTCTCGGGTGCATTGTTATAAGCCAATTGAAATTATTTTTTTTTTTCCTAGCCCGCTTGAGTGAGAGGCCTGATGTTCATACGAAGCGAAGAGTGCACTAACTTAATACAGAAATCCAATTTAAAAACTTGTTATTTAAAAAACTAACCTTATTCTGACCAATATCTAGCATTATATCCGAGTTTTGCTAAATGTGGCTATCAGTAGCGATAAAGGGCTCATTCTTGTAGAGTTTTAGTTTAATATTTGTCCGGTAGATCTCGTGCTAGCGACAAGCCATTGCGTGTGCACGCAAAAAAATCAGTCCAAAAATTTATGAAAAAAATCATGAATAGAACGTTTTACGAAAACCATGACCTAGTTCTTGAAATTATGAACAATGAACCTCGTATTCATGCAATTATTTGTGCTTCCATAAAACTAGTTCGCACAGAACATTTACCTGGCGTTACCTTCGAATGTTTGGTTGGGCTACTGTTGTTGCTCCCTGGACATGTTTTGTTTTGTTATGATGCTTGTTCATTATTTTATTACCGTGCTATTTTATTCACGAGTTTATTTATGATTTCAGGAACTTGGTCGAGATTTTTAATATTTTTGGCACGAGTTGTGTGGTTCATGGTTATGATATGAAGAACTTGGTCATGACTTTCATAATTTGTATTCACGTTGTATAAATATTTCAGTTACGAGTAGTGATGTATGTATGTTTAAGTTCATGATTTCAGGAAGTAGAGCAATGATTTCTGAATGTCAGTTATGACTCCAGGAGTGCTCCGATGTATCTGATAATTGTAATACTTTCTAGCGATTCCCCGGAGATGGTGTATCCAGACGGTTGTATTTTTTTCTGCCTGTAGCAGATATTATGGAGCACTTATACTCGCTGAAAATCAGCAAGGTGCGATTAACCAATTACGAAAAGTATCTAAGTGTCACTGTAGTTCCTTGTGATCTTCTATTGATCGCACAATGAGAAATAGTTTAAGGTCATCATCGTATACAGGTTTACACCGTGGAGGTTTAACATAACAAAAGTCATTGAAGAACAACGAAAAAAGCAACGGTCTTAGATTGCTCCCTTGATGCGCTTCCGACAATTAGATGAAGCTGTATGACACGTTACTTCCTATTCTCACAGATAGAGCACGATTCATGAGATATGCTTTAAACCACCCTGAAATAAATAAGTTGTGTCAGACCTTGTAGCCGAACATTGATTTTCTCATCGTCCATATTTATGAAAATCCTAATTATAGCGTTGTCACATACAAACACATGTTACAAGTTTTTATTCAAAATGGTAGAAATCGATTAAAGCGACTTCCGTTATCCTAACCTACCCATCCGTAATCATTTAGGAATGGTCGGTATAGTGCGAAAAAGCTGCCACCATATTTGACTGGAGCACCCTTTCTCGCTTCTGCCACTCACTCATCTCGACAGATCACCACAGCAAGAATTAAAATAACAGTTTCTTTTGTTTTTCCGACGAGGTAAAAGGAACGGTTTTTGTCGTTCGCTTCGAACTGTCTCGGGCTGAAGCAGAAAGCACACTGAGTATGTCTTTAGTGTTTTGAAAAAGCAATATTTATCAACATTTTCTCATTAATTTGTTTAGGGCAAACTAGATACAAATTCATTAAGATACACCGAAAAACATATCATGAATGCATAATGTTATCTGAAAATTGACAGACCCAGGTTGCAGGGGACTTCAGGAAGGAGTGGGGTGTTTCAATCATATTATCATCACTCGAATACTGTTGAGAGCACCTGAAAAAAATCGTAAGTAAGTGGATTGAAAATTACACTTTCAATAGGAAATTTTATTTGGACTGTCCCTCGAACGTGATGCGAACGGGCCTTAATTTCCGAGGATTGCTGAAGAATGAGTAAGCTGAAACGTTATCTACAAAAATTGTTGTATTACACTAGTTTACAGCATTTCTGAACTCAATAAGCTGATGGTCATTTTCAATGTAAAATGGTGTGCTGAATCCGAAAATGAAGTCCAAAAAATTTACAGTAGGACAGTTTTTGAGTTATAGTGATGAAATGAATTTCATCTTCGAAATAAAACGTTCAGTAAACTCCAAATACTTTCGATTATAGCGCATCGATATGAAGTATCATTATGTTAAATTGAAGGTAAATGAATGTGCTTTTGGTTGTCTTCTGTTTTAGTGCGACTAATATTTTTGATGTCATTTCCGGGTTTGTTAAACCTTTTCTTATTTTTTCCTCGTCTTTTAGAGAAAAATTAGAGCTTGGTCATTATTTTGGGCGAGGTAAAGTAATTCAAAAAATATGTTTTTGGACATTTTAAAAGCTTACTGACAACTGAAAATAAGTTCTTGTTTGTGTTATTCGGATGAAAATTTCGAAAGTTATTCAATTTATTGTTAAATGGGATTTTTTTAGTTTTGCCGGGTCAACTCATAGAACCGTCTCAACCTCAATTTTTTTCTAGGGCTCTTTTCATAAAATATAATGGATTCTCTGTTATAACTATGATAAACAAATGAAATGAAGAATATTGAGTGATTTACAGCTGGGTTAATATTCGAACTCATTTATTCAAATGACTCAAGACTTCTGATAACAATACTGTCAGGCTCAGTGAAGTGATAAGTCTTCGAATGACTGGTATGCAATACTGCGTGTAATATTTACACGTGTTATACGAAAAGTAGCACTCTTATGATAAGAAATTCGTTGTAAACTAAACCCTCATAACGGGTGTTCAATAAAAAATGAGAATTTTTTCAGTCATGTGGCTAAAAACAAAAAAAATCAACGAATTCAGTATTTTTATTTAAAACATAATGTTTATTCTTCAAAAAAACGTCAATGAATATTGGAGAAGGGGCCTTGATTAGCCGTACAACGCAACTTAGTCGCGATGCTCTCACAAGAGCGCTGGACGGCATTGACGTCCATTTTCCGGAATTTCTTAGTGGGCAACTGCTTCGTATCCTTGGCCCGCCAATCATTTTTGTACACTAGAACACTGAGGGAGCCGAAAAAATACTCAATGGTACGGCACTGGGGTAAGTTGGTCGGGTTCCTTTCTTCCGGTCAGGTTCCGTACCTTTTTCTGTTCACGATACTCCAGCATCTTCTTGGCGTAATGGGAAGACTCCTTGTCCGGCCAGAAGACGTACTTCCCATCCGCATGATGCTCCTTTAAGAACGGTAGAAGAATTTTTTCAAGACACTCCTCCTGGTACACTTGCTGATTGATGACCAGACTGCTCGGCTTGAACCACGGCTTTGAAATCCCTTTGTCCGACATGGCGATGCACAGCATAACTTTTTTTCAAATTTATGCTTAAACTTATATTTTACTTTAGAGGTTGTGGCCGACTTGTCGCTGGAATAGTAGCTGTCATTTCCTGGATTGTGGGTCTTCGAGAGCGGAAAGTAACTTTCGTCGTCCAGAACGAACGACGTCCCGCGGTAGTTCTTCGTCATCCATCGGCACTGCGATTTCACGATCGCTATCTGCTCATCCGTGTACTCGTGGGACCGAGTCTTCTTTCAACAGCTGATGTCTTCCATCTTGACGGTTCGGTAAATCAAGATATGGGAGCAGTGATAGTTTCGGCCGGCGTCACGCAAACCCGTTCCGTCCTTGTTGTCGAACAGCTTTTTCAACGCTTTCTTCTTCTTCTTCGTCATTATCTTAGCCAAACGGCCGCTACTGGCCTTCCGCTTCACGCTTAGGGATGCCAGGATCCAGTAAACTGTACTCACGGGCACGTTTTCGTCTCAAAAGATGTCTACCGTAAACTTTTTTTCACGATGACCATGCGTTTAGTAAAACCGTACAACACGCTCGCGGAGTGCTTGCTGTTTTGGGCGCCATCTTCGATTGAACTTACAGTACACGAGCGAAAAGAAACATGCCACCCATTTCTAGGGAGTCCAGAGAGCAATTCTCTTGGAGAGAAAAAAAATTACGCTCTTTACTTTAATGGCGGAAAAGTATTGAAATCAT
Source organism: Topomyia yanbarensis (assembly GCF_030247195.1). NCBI lineage: Eukaryota > Metazoa > Arthropoda > Insecta > Diptera > Culicidae > Topomyia > Topomyia yanbarensis. The sequence continues at coordinate 64,898 of NW_026683299.1, read as the reverse complement.
TCTCATTTTTTATTGAACACCCGTTAATTTGCGAGATATTATAATTATAAACTTAAAACAAGACAGTTTTACACTAAACGCCCAGTGATAGGCCTGTTATAATTAAAATATCTCGTAAAATATTTCGAGTTCCATTCTGAAATATTCACGTAAGTATTTTCGATTGTAGAAATTATAACGATTTTATGGACGATAACCATCTTTGCGCGTAAAGAGCACAAAATCTAGAAATAAATTAGTTATGGAATTTGCGTTTCGACTTCGTCGCACCAGAATCCGACACTAACTTAGTGACAGGGAATATACTATAGTGTATATTACATTAGCTTGCTAAGCCAAATCAAATTTCAATTTCTTTTTTTCCAATCAGCTTAATCAGATTTTTTTTTCTTGCGGGACATCATGCAGGACGAAGGATTTGCTCAGAAACACAAATAGTGTTTTCGTTTTTTTGGAGCTAGCGTCAATCCGGCGTTTGCTTAGCCCTGTCACTAAGTTAGTGTCGGATTCTGATGAACCGAACTCGAAACGCAAATTCCATTACTAATTAAGAAAGAACATAAAAATCCACGAACAAAGCGATTCTTAGTAAATTCTCGTGTTCACCTAAAATTTCATTTAAAAAGGAGAACATAAAAGTTTTTTTTTTCGTTTTTAACTTTATCAATTTAAATATTTTTCCCCATTTTTTGGCATTTCGTCGGAGAAATGTTATATTCATCATATAATCTTGAATTTATATTCATTCTAATTTTTTTCTTTTGTTCTATTGTTTCATATTTTAATTTTCCGAATCTTTTGTTGTTTCTTGGTCAATTTCACCCAGGGTTTTGTCTTTCTATTTCGTGTTCTTGTTTTACATTTTGTTTTATATATTTTGCTTTATATTTTTAACATTCTTGCTGTTTTTTTTTTCTCAAAATCGTCCATTGTTTTATATTTGACCCATTTTTTTCGACTCATTTTATCTTCACATGTTTTTGAAGTTTTGCGTTTTATCTATTGTTATTTTTTTCTTTTTCCAATTGATTTCATTAAATTTATTGAATTTTTTTCACAAAACTTCAATCCTTACGATTATTTTAGTATTTTTTCATAATTTTTAATAGATCTATTTTAGTATTTTCTCCATTCACAATTTTTCCATATTTTTCATTATTAGATCTCTCATTTTCTAACAAATAATCATTGTTTCTATTTTTTCGTTTTATTTTTTTTGTTGTTAATTATTCGGTTCTTCATTTATCAGTTTTGAAATTTATACTTTTCATTTGCAAGAATTTTTTTTCAATATTCTTCAATTTTTTTTTATTCTTGCGTTCCATTACCACTAGCACTTTCCTTTTTTCCCATTTAAACAAATTTAAATTGTTTTTATTCTCTCTATTTGGATTTCATTACAATTTTCTATATATTAAACATTTTATATTATTGCCATTTCCACGTCTAACTGAGTGGATCCATTACGTTCATTTCTATATTTGCTAACTTTTTTGTAGCTTGGTTTTGACTTTTTTTGTTGTGTTCGTTTTTCTTCCTTTTTCGTTTTTTTTCTTCTGTTTTCCATACTTATAATATTTCAATTTTCATTTACCCGTTTTTCATTATTTCTATCATCTTGCAATATATTTCTATTTGTCCAATTTCAGTACAATTTCCTAGTATAATTTGATTGTTTCAATAATTCAATCTGTTTTATATGGCCATTTATTCAAAACTTTTGGAAAATCACAAATTTCAACTTTCCATTGTCTTAATTTTGATTATGTTCTGTTGTAACACCGCTTTGGATTTTTTTTTATTTTAGATATTAGTAGGTTTTTGACAATTTGCATGTTATTAACCTATTTCCATTAAATATTTTAAATGTCCTCTTCAGTTTAGTCGTTTTATTCCATTTTATCTGCTTATTTTTTTCTCTTTTGTGGTTTCTTTTTTTTGTTTTTCTCTCTTTAATTTCTAAATCCATGGAATGTTCTTTTTTCATTTATCGCGTTTTCATTTTGCTACTGCAATTTGTACAAGGTAGTAATTGTGAGTTTTTAATATTACTGCACCAAATTTATAAATGAGGAACTCGCATAAACCAGTTTTCCCTGAAATCGAATAAAGTCACTTCCGAGCAAATGAGATGCTATATTTTCAGAGAGTGGCAACATTGAAGCGCACCGACTTGTCCGAATGTGCTTTTTTCTGTAATGTATTCTTGGTGAAACTAGACAAATATCCGAGTAAATCCATGCAATACCAACACCTGGATAAATAAGAATTATTGGTAAATCCACTCATCTCAAAATCATTAGAAATTTAACATATTTTAAAAAATATATATTAAAAAGGTCTCTCGATTAAAATTTGGTCGACTTGACGCATTTTTTTGTACAATTCAAACAAATCTGAAAACCCCAATTTGCCTCTTTTGTGATTTTGATATTCTCTCTTCAGTTATAAAAGTGTCGTCCAAGCAAGAGGAGCGAAATTTTGCTCACGTATCGCCTGAATTGCACGCTGAGTTAGCGAGTTAACGAAATCTTTAAAAGTAGCTAAATCAACTGACACCAGCATAATTTCAACCGGAAGGGAAAAGTGGCCAATATTTTCAAGCATTTGACCTGTCGAAGATCACACAGAAATATCTGATTCGGCAGGCGTTCTGTAGCTGTGATATGAAAAGTGTCGTTTTCATTGCAACCGAAACCTTCATCATGAAATTTACGTGAAAGAGTGCATGAAAAACGTTTGCTACATTTCTTGAAGCAACACGATCGTTCTATGTTATTTTGGCCGGATTTTGAATCCTACCATTACGGAAAAAGGACATTTATAGCGGTAAGCTTGAATCTAGTTGGTACCGCCACACGGTACTATCGTTGATTTTAGGCCTGAGTTTAGTCCGGCCTAAGACGCTAGTACCTGTCATTGCAGAAATGGCTGCATCCTAAAGCCAAATGAAAAACAGTGTAAAAGGTTGTCATGTTCCTCTTGCATACATCTCAATAATTTGAATCAACTTTTCGAACGTTATGTGCAATATTATGGCCCATGTTTCACACCAACTATATGAGGGCAAGTAAGCAAGTTTTATCCCGTACGAAAAACAGGTGTAATCGAATTTTAAATGAATTTTTCAAAATATTCTTTATCGTCCTATACCTAGAAGGTGCTACACGCTCATTTCAAAACACCACATCAAAGAGTTATATTGCAGGTTAGCAGAAGTCGAATCATATTGAAACAAACCTTCGAAAGACATTTTATAATTGGATTCGGAGATGAAAATTGTTTTCGTTCGTTAGTTTACCTATGGCTATCAAAATGAGTGAAGTTTAATTTGCTCACAATTTTTTAGTTATTTTTACATGAGGAAAAGAATATATAATCACAATTTGTTCCCTTTTCTAGTTGTATCTTCTCACAAAGAACACCATAAGCAAATGGAAATTTATTTATATTTTTACTGCTTTTGAAAGAGTTCAAAACTAAGATAATAAAAAATTGTAAATGAAGCCATGCCATATAGCCGTATTTTGATCGTTATTTAAATGTTATCGGAGCTTGCTTGTATTGTTTCGTAATTTATAATTTTCTAGCATATCTTGAACGATTTGCATTTCCGCTGTAGTACAAATTTTCGTTTAATTCTTTATGATAGAACAGATATGCACAGGGTATGAAAGAGCTGTGAAAGCTGAGACTAGACAGATGACTTGGCAAAATGACGCAAAAAGTTGAATATGGAAAAATCGCTTAAATCGTGTCGGAACTTAAGGGGGGTTGTGTAAGGTATTATCGGCAAAAAATTGGATGCTTTAATTTTTTTCGATGCAAAGATTCTTTGTCTTTTCAGTCAGGCGCCACATCGAAATCTTGTTTGCGGTATACACCATAACTCAAAATCTACTGGACAAACGTTGAGACATTTGCACAGTTGTTTTTCACAGCATTTCACAAGTAATTAAGGGTGCTTTTATTTTTTGGTCGATTTTCGATTTTTTCGTAGTACTTTGAAACCAAAGTCCGATTATTGCTAAAACAACGATTAACATGTTATTGTGAGATAATAATATTTAGCAGTTTGCAAAAAGCTCTTGTAGTTGCCTGGGCAATGATGTGAAGAAGAAGAACTGTGTAAAATTCAGAACGTCCAATAAATTTTGCCTGTATCCAGTATCAAGTTCAATTTGTAAATTTATAATTATCAATTCATTATCAGACAGATGGCAGACTATAAGAAGTAACTAATTATAATTTTTATTAATTAAAATTACTGGACTTTTGATATTTCAGGCATGATTGGATAATCGTGCTGATAATTTGAATTACTTCATTTTCAGCAAAGTAGGTCTGCTAAATTCTATATGCATGGTTAGTAGACTAGTTGGGTAGGATGGTATAATAAGCCCCACTAGGCTAAAATTTCAGATTTCCATTCCATGGACGACATAATTATCTGAAGCAAATAAATAATTTTGATGGCATTTTTCATGTGTTGCAGAACAGCAACTGATACAAACTTTTCAAAAGATGTACACTGAAAATCAAAGTTACCTATTTTTTGGGTTAAATTTGCTCACTGGAAAGTTTATACATGGGCAACCCAAAATTAGGTAGAAATTTGAACATGGCGATTACCCATAATTTGAGTTGGTCGCTGTGAACTTCGTGTTGGGTAGGAATTGAATAATGACGTCTACTCAAATTCAAGTTCATCGCTTTGTACTTATATTTTGGGTAGTCCATTTCAAACAAAGTAGTAGGTAATGTTTTTGACAGCCATTGTTATTGTTGTGAATCAAATTGCATGAAGTGGCTCTGGAAAAGAATGGTAATTATAATGCATAATGCAATAATTTCAACTAAAATTAATGATTAATTTATTTCAGCCTAGAAACTTACACTCAGGCATACATACAGCGAATTTCACATGAATATCGTATAATTTTTAGCCACAAGCAGCACGTATGTAAATCATAAGATTATCTTATGAAACGGCATTTATTTGGTCAAATCGGTTTGCTATGATTTCATGTTCCATAAGGCATCTTTGAATTATCATAAGACAATATCATACATTTCTCTTATGTTTATGAGAATCATAAGATGCTCGTATGAAACTCGAACGACTGACATATGCAATAAATTGTAAAATGTAAAGGTAATCATACAAGTCGTATGTTTTCCATATTAATCTTGTGAAATCATAGTTTTGTTACTTTTCTAGTCATCATAAGATGAATCTTATGAATTTCGCTATGCATTTTGCCTTAGCGTAGGATAAAGCAATTAGCGCTGGATCTAAAACATGAGTCGGTGAGTACTGAAACGTTGTTTATTTTTTGCTTGTGGGTTCATGTTGAGTTGCTCATAGTACTTAAATAGCGGCCACCGCATCATTCCGAAACCCGATCGGACCTCGAAAGACACATTGAACTCATGATGGGACGTTGATGATTCATATTTTTTGGAAATGTCTGAAATGCATATCGCTAGAGTTAAAATAGAATATAACTATTAGAGGGCAATGGCAGCGGCTAGCGGTGATTAAATATTTTCTCGTTCTTACATATGATGGGCCCATTAGATTGACATTTGTTGCCCCTGACACACGCAGGTTAAAGTAATTAGTAACAATAGCAGCTACAAAGCGATACAGTTTGGCAATTATATGCCAAATGTTCCAGGCTGCAACAATTCTAATTCGAGTCTATTGATCAAAAGCAGGCAAAAACCTCAAGCGGTGTGAATTTAGTAAACGGGGTAATTCTAAAAGATGCGACGAAATGTTGAATGATAAAAGGTCGAATATAGCAAATGATTGAAAATAACAAAGGTTCCAATGTTACTAAAAGGTTTAATGAAACAAAAGTTTAAAATTTAAAAAACAGAATAATGTATTATCACCGTTATGACGTGTCACCTCGCCTAGTTTGGTGAGGTGAGAGCGAAAAAGCGATCACCGCAGTCACTTAGGTGACTATAGTCACCCAAGGTGACAGAAGTCACCTGGCAGAGCGATTCCAATAATCATTTTGAGTGACGACGGTCACCGTAAGATGGGAAAAAGTGACTAAATGCACGAAAAAGAATTATCTATGTTTAATTCCACAAATTATTTCTTCACTTTTAATCAAGATAAAATTTTCATTTTAAATCAAGGAATTTATTAAACTAAAATGGATTTTTGGGTTGGATCAACCAAAATATCTATTACATTAATCTTACAGGTTTTGTTATCTGTGTTTTTCGAAGATCAACCAAATTATTGTTTATTTCAAATAAATCAGTGATTGAAGCATAAACATGCGTCTGATTGATTCCAAAAGTCTTCCTGTATTAGTTCGACAATCCTTGCTGGATTGAAACAAAGAGATAAAAGTTTGTTCTAACTAATAAGAACGTTGTTTACACGTGCGACAAACAATCGAATTCTGAATCGATCGAAAGTAATTTGTTTTTGATGCGTTACATCGAAAACAAAATCCCAAAGAAAATATACTCTCCAGCGATTTGTTGGATTCAATAGCAACAAAGGTCAAGTTGGCATTACTGCCGGATTCGTTGAGTCGTTCGAAGTTGATATCAAGCGAGCATTTGACCGAGGAACTAACTGAGCAAAAGCATCCCGCGGAAGTAATGGTCTTACGCGAGTAGGCCGTCGCTATGCCGAAGGTTCTAAACATAACAAAATTCTTCAGTGGTAAGTTACTTATCATTTAGTCTTGCGCAATGAGTTGAGAACAAATTATTCATTTGAAGGTACAACGAATGCTACGAAAAATCTGCTGTTGGATTTTTCGACGCATTAAAGAATAAAACAGAGACGATCGCATCCAGAGAGTCTTGCTTGCTTTCAACTTCATTTTATAGAATAACTCTGCAGAAGACACAGTTCTAGTAGTACGAGATATTCGTCAGGCTACAGCGACAGTGGCGATGTTTTCTCACGCTTAAATAGTCCTTATAGATGCTACTGAAATTGGCCCAGAATAAGTGAATTCTGCAGATGAACAGGAGACACTCGATAGTGTCACGGAAAATATACCGATTGTTACTACTGAAGTTGATGCGAATGTACCAGGTGAAGGAGCGATGGTTGAAATTATATGCCCTGCAACAAATATAATTACATTTTGCAACAAAATTGGTGTTGACTCAACATTTCAAAACCATTATTTTGAACGTTTCTTATATTTAAAACAACGAAATGTACAATTTGAATTGATAAAATAGTTTTTTTTTCATTTCAATGTTTGATATGTATTGATACAAATATTTGTATTGTTTAAAGCAACCAAACGGACTTATTGAAACAACAAATTTGTATTTTTGTTTCGATTGTTGTTATGATGAGATCAATAAAACATTTTTTGATTCAATTTTTTTTCATGTTTGACCCAATAAATTATTCAGAGTTATTTCAACAATTGTTTTATTTAAATTAACAAACATTTTTTATTGAACACTGAACAATTTGATAAATTTGTTGTTTTAACCCTCATTTTATTCGACTTTAATAATTATTTTTCTGCGCGTGCTCACCTAAAAAATGTAGGTGATTAGAACCAAAAAGTGTTGCGTTTTTTTCAGATATTTTTTTTGAATTTTCGGGTAACATTTCCTTTTGGATAATGGCAGTTGGGAAGTTTCTGAATGACGTAAATTGAAGATAGGCGTTTTTTTGAAATTCAAGAAGGCGGTTTATGGTTACAACCAAACACTTAAAACCACCGTTAATATAGGTGCCATTTGAAAGGTAGTGTTTATTAGAAGGCAAAAAATGATGATTGGAGCCATTTAAAAATCCAAGATGGTGAATTCCGATTATCACAAAACACTGAAAACCACCATCAGCATGGGTGTCATTTGCAAGGTAGTAATTAGTAGATGGCAAAAATTGATAATAGGGATCTTTAGGGGTGTGCGGGTTAAGGCATTTTCTGATGCATATTAGTACCGTGAGTTAATATCTCAGTCCTTTTTCAATTTTAGGCCAAAAACTATTGAAAAAACATGTTTTAGTTTGTTTCCTTTTAAGACAATAACACATCCAAATCCATGCGACTTGCACAGCTCTATAGGTTGCCTTATCAGATCTACCATAGTTTGCAGATGAAACTTGGGATGGCAGGCTGCTAGCGGATTGCAAAAGTACCAGATCATGCCGTGTGGGGTGCTGACCCGGTTGACAATGAGGCGAACGAGATATTTGCATATACGTCATTTAGTAGAACAACTGTCAGTTTGTTGGTTGAATTTAATTTGGTTTTTTTAAATTTAAAAATCAGAAAAGAATAATTAAGGTTTAAGAATGATATGAGTGTACTCGACACTGTGTCAGTGTTACATTTGTACTGACACCCGCTATCAGTACAAATGTAACACTGACATAATTTTTCCAAATTAAAGATCCCTATTGGCGCCATTTTGAGTTCCATGATGGCGACTTCCATTTACTACAAAATATTGAAAACCATCATCAATATGGGTGTCAATTAAAATGTAGTGTTTAGTAGAAGGCAAAAATTAATTTTGAAATCTAAGACGATTGACTTGGCTTGTTTGATAGAGCCCATCAAACAAATTTTCATGCAAGAGGTGACAGAATGGGGTCAATGCACTGACAAAATCGGGGGTAGACTGAATCAGGCACAGACAATATCGGTGGCTGATAATATCGGATCTTCCCTATATTTCTAAGTACTTCGATAGTACCATTAAAAATAACTATGTTTCTAGAATCATCCATTTCGTAAACTAGCATTCGGTGAAATGGAAATCATCGTACTGACGCTCTTCCTTTTTTCAAATCATCTATCTATTGCTTTTAACCCTTTCATTCCCAAAGTTTTTCTAGTGCATGTAGGGTTTCAAAACTATTTTTCCTTGAAAACAGTGATGTTAAGAAACACGAATTCTTTTTTCATAAAGATAGGAGCTTCCCTCGCAGCACTAGAAGCTGCTCAATTTCTACCTTCTAATGGTCAATACAATTCCCCTAGAATAATCGATTTGAAACAGATTTTGCTTAGTGACCGCACCCCACAACCCATAACTCTGGAATGGGAAATCGGATCGAGATGAAATTTAATAGCCATTTACGGGGATAAAACACCTTTCATTTGAGACCAAGTTTGGTCGAATCTCCGAAAAACCAATGAGACTGTAATTCTAAATTTGGATACTTCCGCCGGGGCTTCCGGAACCAACGATGGTGGCCAATGTGACCAAAGAGACTTTGAATGGCTATTAGTGACCTAGTACTACAAATCTAAGTAGATGTGGCACCAGTTTGAAAAAGTTTTCACCTTTATACATTCATTACAGAATTTTTTAAAATCAACATTTTCTGCGTGATCGTACTCTTCACTCTGTAACTCCGGAACTGGAAGTCAGATCCATTATAAATTCAATAGCAGCCTACAGGATGCACGTTTCATTTGAGACTAAGCTTATGAAAATCGGTTCAGCCATCTCTGAGAAAAGTGAGTGAGATTGTGGTCACATACACACAGAGAATTGACGGACTGAATCGAATGGTATATGTCACTGGAGCCTCCGGGTCTCCGTTGAAAAGACGGTTTTCAGAGCAGTTTTCTATTGAGAAAGGCAAAACGTAAATCGTACGAACAAGTTATAGCAAATAGTGGTACATTTAACACTTTTATAATGAGTGGCTCATGTCCCTTCAAATTTGACCGCACTTACCGCTTGATGACGTCCCAGTTTGATATTTCTTTTGAGTGGTTTGAGAAAACTGAGAAAACGAAAATCGTCAACGCAGGCCTGGATACGGTTAAAGAAATATAAACAAATTTTGGTAGCCTCGCATCGTTTTGCGGAGCAGTTGGATATGTAAGGATATTTATTATTTTAAATCTAGTCCTGTAATTTAATTCTATTAATCGAATCGTATATTTAAAGCATTGTCATCAATACCCCCAGGGTTGCAAAATTGATTCGGTCCTGTGACTCCAAATCTAAAGAATATGGCGTGCGGCATCGAAGGATTTATTCCGTGCATTTTAGGTCGTCTTGTTTCAAACACCTATTAAATCTATCTAAAGGGAAAATGTTGCAAAATTACACAAACTAAAAATTAAAAATCTGACGCGTTTCGTTTTGCAGATGATGATCGAGTTGCACTTTTTGTTGCCAACGAACGGAAAAAAATAAATAATTGAAGAAATTTTTCTCCTCAAAATATTTGGTAAGTAAATAGAGAAAAGGCCTTTATTCACTATTACTTGTGGATACACTGGAAGATAAACTAATGGCATTTTCGTTTTTGACTCTGCACTACACCAGTGTAGTCGGTGCTACACTCATTCAAACCTGAGTGTAATCAGTCTATCTCTTTTTTTGCACTACACCTGTGTAGCACCAAGAACAAACGAAAGCGCCATAAGACTAATTTAATTTCTACCACTTTTTATAGAATATTTCTGCTGCCTCTGCACTCCTTGCGGTCGTTCGATTCCGTTTACGTGGCTTCGATGTGCTGCCTCGTGGATCGGCAACTCGTTGGTAGCGAGCCGCGTGGCTTGTTTCGATATTCCACCTGTTGCTATGGGCCTTGGTTGCCTCTAGATGACCTCGCATCTGCGTGGTGACTTCAGGTATGGTTAAGATGATCGGTTGTGGTATAACGTATATATAATAACATTTTTTTAAGGAAACTTCAGTCATGTCAAACTGAGGCTTCCAATAGTCAACACCGGTGAAACATCTCGGTTATTGACTTCAGATACATCGAGCAATACGGAACATTTGAACAAGACTGTAGCTTACCCGAGCTCCGAGCCACTACAATTCCATTTGACTTTAGTCATACCGGCTGGAATATAATATAGAATTCTGGCTGTCTAAGAGACAAGTATTTTAATTGTGCATTCATTTTTTTTTGTTTTTTGTTGATGATTAATTCATTTCAAATATATTTGTAGTTGGGACTATGGCCACATTTGCAATTATGGTGCCACTGACATATGAGCAAGCGTATGGGGGATAGACCACTAGTGAATAATTGTTCTTAAACCTGAGGGGTAACCACCCATATTGATGGTGGTTTTAAGTGTTTTGTTACCAGCCGCCATCTTGGATTTCAAAATGACGCCAATCATCAATTTTCACTTTCTACTAATTACTACCTTTCAAATGACCCTCATATTGATGGTGGTTTTCAGTGTTTTGTGGCAACCGGAAGGCGCCATCTTGGATTTCAAAATGGCACCAATCATCAATCTTTGCCTCCTACTAATTACTAACTTTCAAACGACACCCATATTGATGACGGTTTTCAGTGTTTTATGGTAACAGGAAGCCGCCATCTTGGATTTCAAAATGGCGCCAATCATCAATTTTCGCCTTCTAACAATTACTACCTTTCAAATGACCCTCATATTGATGGTGGTTTTCAGTATTTTGTGGTAACCGGAAGCCGCCATCTTGGATTTCAAAATGGCACCAATCATCGATTTTTATCTTCTACTAATTACTACCTTTCAAATGACACCCATATTGATTGTGGTTTTGAGTGTTTTGTGGTAACGGGAAGCCGCCATCTTGGATTTCAAAATGGCGCCAATCATCAATTTTCGCCTTCTACTAATTACTACCTTTCAAACGACACCCATATTGATGGTGATTTTCAGTGTTTTATGGTAACCGGAAGCCGCCATCTTGGATTTCAAAATGGCGTCAATCATCAATTTTCGTCTTCTAACAATTACTACCTTTCAAATGACCCCAATATTGATGGTGGTTTTTGATGTTTTGTGGTAATCGGAAACCGCCATCTTGGATTTCAAAATGGCGCCAATCATCGATTTTCGCCTTCTACTAATTATTACCGTTTAAATGATAGCCATATTGATGGTGGTTTTCAGTGTTTTGTGGTAACCGGAAGCCGCCATTTTGGATTTCAAAATGGCACCAATCATCAATTTTCGCCTTCAACTAATCAATACCTTTCAAATGACACCCATATTTATGGTAGTTTCAAGTGTTTTGTGGTAACCGAAAGCCGCCATCTTGAATTTCAAAATGGCGCCAATCATCAATTTACAGCTTCTACAAATGGCTACTTTTCAAATGATACCCATATTGATGGCTGTTCTTAGTGCGAATGCCAAGCATCCATATAATATATATTGGAAGCCTATATTTTGGGTTATCCGAACGTTACAGAAATTTTGGGTTATCCGCTCTTTACTCAAATTTTGGGTTATCCGCTCAGTACTCAAATTTTCGGTTATCCGCTCAGTACTCAAATGTTGGGTTATCCGCGCGTTACTCAAATTTTGGATTATTTCATCGTTACTTAAACTTTGGGTTACCCGCTCTGTACCCAACGCTTGGGTTATCTGTAACCCAAACTTTGGGTAGTCCTCACACTACCCAAAATTTAAGTTCAAAGCTTGTTACCCAAAAGTGAGGAGATGCACTTTAGTCCATTTTGGGTAGGATTCTACCCAAAATTAGGTAACGGCCGGTAAGCGTGTAAGCTTCCACTCTTTTTCTATAAGCATTTGATTTAATTTGAAACAGTCAGATTTGGCTGAACTGACAAACTACTAAGTGTAATGTTAGAGAAGCTCTTCAAGCCCTTGGAGTGGCTAGCGCCTAACAATACAACTCTATAACGTTATCAATAGTATTCACTATTATTAGCAAAATAACGTTTTAGTCAATTATGGATCTTAAATAATAAATTGTTTAAGCGGTTACTCCACTGTAGAATTTTAAAGCAATCGATTTTTTTATTTATTAGTCTAAAATGTGCTTTAGGATGTAAAAAATGATATCCCAAAACATAGAGAACGAAAACAATTGAAAAATATAATTTTCAATTTTGCCACAACGCTTCTTATGTATAAGCCATGTTTATTGCAAACTTTAACCGCGTTTTTCTCGAAACCACTGGCGGGAAATGTAACTCGAGCAAATGATTTTTGGTCGCTTTGAAATTTTCACAGTATATTCAAAATTGATTTTTCTAGTCACGTACGCAGGATTAATTTTTTATTGCTTACCGTTTTATTGATTAACGATTTTGTGTAGATTTTTATGACATTCTCTACGTTTTTTCACTCAAAACTACGCCATTTCGCTTAAAATCAAAATATCGAAAAAATTCTATGTACATCGCTATTGACATAAGGAATCAGAAAAACTTTAGTTTTTGGCGCTAGGTCAAAAATCACGGGAGATAGATTTCCGACCGTGGACCCCTTCCAAAAACGCGCATGAGGTGAATATGCTGCAGAGCCGCCATCTTGTGATGAAATCGCTCGAAAAAATTATTTTATTTGATACAATACTTATGTTATAAATCCCATTCAACAAGATGTCGACTCACCATTTTATTGAGCAATAAAAAAACTCTCGAAATAATCAGACTATTAAATGGCATAAACAGTGAATTTTAAATTAACTTTATTGTACAGTTTTTTAACATAGCCATGTATTGCTGATCAGAACGCAGCAATGCAAATGGCAGCATCATGTTACCAAAGAGAATAGGGAAATAGACGAAGAGTGAAAATCAGTCAAAACGGCAACACTCACTTTATGATGATTTCAACACTAGAATTTTGGCAACCACTTCCACAGGCAGCACTTTAAATGACTCCTATTATATTTTGAAAACAAACGTTATGTCGATCGTTGGATTTGTTTATCAAACGATGTGCTTTTCGAAACAAAGATGAAATAATTCTAAAGCTTGTTTTTACTCATACATATACTCTAGAATGGACCTTACACAATCACGATTGGACTAAATTCTGACGAAAATCAAATTTCTTTTTTGATAGATGTACAATACTTATCTCCTCCAACTCAGGCATGAGTAATGTTTATTTACATTGCACGATTGGTCTGCTCAATAAGGTATTTTTGGCTTCACACTATTCGTCTCTTTCCCTATTCTCTTTGCATGTTTCCGGAAGAAGACAAAAATATGCAAAAATTTGTCATGCTTCTCTTGCATACATTTCGTTATTTTCAATCCTCTCTTCTGCTTTCTTCTGGACAAATATGGCTCTCTTTGCTCGCAATAAAGATGGCAATAAATAAGCCAGTTTATCAGGTAGGAAAGACAAGCACTGTCGAACTACACTAATAAAATAAAATACCAATTAATGCGCATTTTCAATAAAAGTGGAATAACCGATTAAGTGGGTAAAGAGTTCGTATCCATAAATGAATACAGCTCTTGTACGTCAACCTGGGTATATTTTACCCTTTATTTTTTGCAGAACTGTTACAACAAAAAGCGTGAAAAATATCCTTTTCTCTACACGCTTGATTCCAATTGCACATCAAAGGGTTACAGTAGATCACGTTTGGATAAATTGAGATCTATTCAATCAATTAAGATCAATGTTGTTTTTGTGAATTAGAAACAGAACTACAGTAAGAATTGTTTTGATTCTTTTCTTTTTGCTTATCGCTAAGAGAATAAGCGGGACCATTTAATTCGTTAATATAAATCGATAACATATTTTCACGAATGATTGCCCATATATCTATTGTATCACACATCAAAGAAAGTAAATAACGGAAGAAAATTATTGTTTTTAGGGGATAGATCCAAACAAATGACAATTGGACAATCGTAAAATGCAATATTTTATGAATTTACTTACACTGGTCGTTAGCAAATTGAATCAGAATGTTAACAGCTTAGAAATTAGCTCCACAAATACCCTAAGCTAAGAGTAAATAATTGATTTTAAATATGTGCAATGTTCCAATAAGAATAAAATCACATAAAACTTCTGAATACAAAATGTTTTGAAATTTATTGTGAACACAACGGTGATCAATATATTTATTTCGATTTCTGGCATAAATCGTTCCAATTTGCATTGATGCATTATAGAAATATATCTATATTCTGCCTGCCACAGCGCAAAAAAAAATTAAATATAACGCTCGTGAATAGAAATGATCATTCTGTCAAAGTTTAATTTTCTGTTTGATCTTTGTTTACTTTTTATTTAAACCTCGCTGAAAAACGTGTATAATTTTAATTCGCAGACCTTCATTGATAATTGATCTTTATTCCAAACTTGTGAAAATTCACTTGAAACGAAAATAAATGTTCTCCCCCACGTCGATAGGTATCATGTTCAATTGGAATGACACTCACAGTTCATTTTAAATCCAAATTGAAATATTTTAACCAATTTTTTAATCAAAGTTTGAAATCCCGACAAACATATAATTCCGGCATAAAAGCCAACTGTCAAAATTATATTTGAAAGGGAACTCCGGACAAACCGTTACTCGCCAATCACAGATGTTGGCAGTAAACAAAAGAGAAAAATTTTCTCTTCCATTAACTGCTATGAACTGTGTTTATCCAGCGACGGTTTGTCCGGAATTCCCTTTCAAAGAGAATTTTGACAGTTGGGCTTTAACCAGTAATCATATTTTTGTCGAGAAATAACTATCATGGCACCAATTACAACCGATGGTTTAGCCACCTCTAACTCGACGAGCGCCTATTCAAACTGAATAAAAACATGCAAAGTATATCAATTTATTTTCTTTTGTGCATATTATGTCACTACAAAGTAGTTGACATCATCGGCCAACTTTCAACTATCCAACAGGTTAAAGTTCTATGTTCAGAAACATATCGGCAACAAGTTGACAAAATTGTTCTCAAACCCTATGGAACGAGATATTTGACGAAGAAAAGCTATTTTACTGCAAGAAAATATCGGAATGAATTTACTCATTTTGTTTAACTTGAATTTGTTGTTATTTAACATTGACGTGTAACGCAGATCAGAACGCAGCCATATAAATTACAGCATCGTTTGATTAAAGCTTACCAAATATTTTAGGCCGGTTTAAAAGTTAGTCCGGTTTAAAAACCATTAGTACGGCTTTGTGCTTACGGCTATTATTAGTGTTATGCAGCGTTCAGGTGACGCACAAGGACAATCGAGGACGTTTAGTCCATCGTCTAGCGAAACCTGAAGAAGACCCATAACTGTTTAAGTAAACTGGCTGTGGCGAACAAAAGGGACGTATGGAATTTGATGACAGTAGTTAAAAGAAGCTTAAACGAAAGCTTAGCTGTATTTTATACTAATTGTACTGCTTTTTGAAATAAAGAAAATATCAATTTACATGCATTCTTGCTGGACCAAATTTTGACAATAGACTGCGCTGGTAGATGAGTGGTAAGAGTGACTGCCACTTAGCCCAGTGAGTGTGGGTTCAATCCCAGCCGAGATCGATGAGTTTTTCTGAGGTGAAAACTCTGTGTCGCGTCTTCCTTTACAAGGGAAGTAAAGCCGTTGGTTCCAGTCCATGTGTTGATGACGCGATATCTTGTTATGGAAACACCTCTCTGGCATCCTTGATAGGCACTCAGTGCCGACAGAGACCGACGGAAAATTGAAATAAAGAAATAATTTGAATTTACAGCACTCGGTGTATTCTACTACAGTTAATTGAGGGGGCTCTTATGCTGGGCCCGCAATTTCTCTCTACAGCCCTGTATTCAGCTAAAACAAAAAATACGTGTAAATTAGTTTCAGCAAGAAAAATTTTGGTTGTAAATCTGACGTGGAATGATCCAATGTTTAAGAAAAATATGGAAGTTTACCTTAAATTTTAAATTTTCCTACATATCTTACAAAAACTAGGGATGAAGTGGCAGCACTGGCGAATCGCACGGACGTGTTTGCGTTAATGTCCAATATTTTTCAAAGTTTTTCAGTGATATAAAATATATTCATCAGGAAAATGAAGTCAATCGTTTAGTAGGTAGTTTTTCCTGTTGAGTTACGTGTTAGTAGGTTGAAATATCGCGAGAAAAGTGTGATTTTGCATAGTAATTTGTCGTCACAACTTTGCCATTAAGGTATGTGAAACAAGACGCGAAAAAATACGTTTGTTCGTTCCGTTTAGCGTCTGCAGCACCGCCTGGACTTGAGTAGCTGATGCAACAATTTCACGGATGGAGGAGAATTCTTCACAGAAATCTCATGAATTTATTTATTCAGAGCTGGTGAGATCGCTTCATGTCATTTTTCAATGCTTTCATAAATATTTTCCTTTTTGTAAACTCGTACCAGAATCAAAAATATTTTTCATTCTGGAAGTGCAAATATATTGCAAATATCCAATTGATACGTAGATGTATTCGCGCGCGGCTTGTTGTATATGAAGGCTGCCTCAGAATTGAGTTCTTGTCGCCCGGTCTCACGAACACTTCTGCAGCTCCCTTGTTGAAAACAATCCCGTTTGATTTTGCCGTCTTTGTTTATTATTTTCCACCAGCTAGTGATGTAGTGTTTGTGTCATGTGCCGTGTACGTACATGAGCCGTAGAAAAGTCTATGTACGTGTAGGAACAGGCATTCTTGAAATGGGTCGTTGGATGTACAGTAGAGCTATCGCCTTTCACTTCCAGGGCTTAACTTGTGTACATCTATTGATGAAAACAAATATATCATTACGTAGATGCAGACAAGTTTCTTCCATAAAAACACTGCCGGACAGTCGGAAATGGATTGTATACACACACACACATCTTTCAAAGACTAGGGATGGAGCTATAGCTTTAAAAAGCTATCAAATTTATGTGTGCTGATGAATAAAATTACACGTGTGCCACAACTTGAGAATTATTATATCAACGTGTTTTCCTAATTTTGAATTTGTTTGGGTAGATGGCTTCGACGTAACACAGAAATGAGCTGATAAATTAAATAACCTTCTAATTAATTGCTTGTTTAAGCTTGAAATGCAAACAGTAGGAATGTTCTGTCCTGGAAGTAATATTGCAAGGGTAGCACAGAACATGCGGTTCTAAAGTGGTCCGTCCTGGAAAGGAAGCTTCCCCAGCTTGACAAACTAACAACTCTGGACTGAACAAACAAGCGGTAAAACTTTTTTACATAGCAAATAATAACCTGGCCTAAGGCTGAATGGCTTGCTATCCATTCCAATGATGATCTCTGAGAACTGGCTGCAATTAATTTGAAAATGCTTTTAAAGGTTTTGCTAATAATAAACCACTTAGCGTATGGATTGCTTTTTATTTCTGAACAAAAGATCTCAATTCATAGCCATATAACCTAGTCATTTTACGCTTCAGATGATTGAAGCATAAATTGCTTCACCGAGCAATTTACGAAATTGTTTTCTACGTTAAAGGAGGGCACTTTTCCATTCATCCCTATCATTCAGTTGTTTGTTTTCAATGCCCGGAAATATTTTTATCGCATTCGAATTAACGTAAAAAAACCTGTTTTAATCCACCTAGTGGTGTAATTGTTCCTTTCTCATATATCTAAACAATCATTTAATAAAGCTGGTTATGTTCAATATAAATGTGGAAATGACACATTCTTATCATACTTGGCACGTATATACATATGCACGACTGCCACGAACCTGATGAGCAACATGTCAAGGCTGACACACTTCAAAAATACAAATATAATATTCAATCAGCAGACATGAGTTCAATTTTGTCTACATGATAACATGTTTTGGAATGCTGGGTGGTGGGTGGGCTTTTAGTGGGATGGGGAGGGGGACACACTTCCTACAACAAACCACCTCCCTCCCACCCATGCCATGGTGTGGGAGGGAGGTGGTTTGTTGTAGGAAGGAGATAGGGGTGTAAATGGAGGGGTGATACTCCCTGCCGCATACTATACCTTTCATTTGAGACTAGGTTAGTGAAAATTGGTTCAGTCATCACCGAAGAACCGATGTGGCTTTAGTTCTAGAATATGCCCCCACATACACACATAAACGCACACAAATATTTTCGAATCTCGCCGAATTGAATCAAATGGAATACGACAGGTTAATTTTTATTTATTAATTTCATTCTTTATTAAGCTCATAATCCATATTTTTACAAACATTTTTATATCGGTTCATGTATCCCAAAATGACTGCAAGAAATAGGGAATATTAATGAAAATCAAATTAAATATAATGTCATACATACGGTGGCCGGGCAACCGCTCTGCCTCAATTGCTCGTCGTACGCTCTTTCCGAGAGCAGTTGTACGACGAGCGAGTCGCTCGAACGTTTCCATACGAGTTTCCTGTGAATTTAGATGACATAAGTATTTTGCCTTAGAGTTAAATATGCACATATTTACCAGGCTAATTCCACGTGCCCGATCTTGGTTCCGTTGGTCACGTTGGTCACGCTGGTTTCGTTGCTTCCGACGATTGTTATTCTGTTGTTGTTGCTGCTGTTTTTGTTGCTGCCGTTGTTGCTGCTGTTGTTGCTGTTGTCGTGGCTGTTGTTTTTGCTGCTGTTGTTGCTGATGTTGTGGCTGTTGTTGTTGCTGCTGATGTTGCGGTTGTTGTTGTTTAATGCTCATTTTCTTCCGCTGCTCTTCGTTCTGCTCCTCGCACAACTCCACTAGATCATCTTCTATGTCCAGCATATCCATCTCTTGCTCACTCATCTTGAATAAATCTACACCAAACCAGAAAGGGAAAGAGAATTTCACTCTGAGATCCGGTTTTAAGAAGAGACTTACCCGTAACCTTCTTAAAGTTGCAAAAATCACCGGTTCGTAGAAAAACACTACCTATCTGGCCGATGCAACGAAACAGTTTGTTTTATTTATTGCTAGGCGACCGTTATTTTTTTCTGCGTCAAAGCAACCTGAAATTTAAATTCCGGCTGAACTGGAACCCCATTAACAATAATAAGGCGTAATGTTACTCGTCAATGACTACACACTCGTTTGACACTAATCATGGTTTAAAACAAACATTACTCAGTAAAATGAGTAGCGCATCAAAATAAATACTTTACTGGTATACTTGCCCAATGTCGAGTAACATTGAATCAAATATTGCTGCTGTTATCGATCGGGGAATAAAAGGTTACCAGATATCGAGAGAATGCTTGCTGAAGGATCAAAACTAGAACCTTGTCGAATGAGAGAATCCGTAGAAAAGAAGTTCACGCCTTATCTGATAACTACAGAAGAGAACTAATCGGTTCGAATTATTCTGGAAAAACTTTAGATTAAATCGTAAGTAACATTGAGAGCCTCTCTTTGTTTATTTTCTCTTTCGATTATTACGACTTTGCGCTAATTTTTCAGTTCATATCGAAAACCGACAGTTTTCACTAGAATATTATACGAAGAGTTTAGTAGTAAATGTCGAAACGAACGAGTAATGAACAAAAGAAAAAGTGATCAAAGAAAATCTCTCATTGGTGAAAGACAACAGAAATGCATCACTCCTCCTTCATTCGGGCTTGCGACCGGCAGTTACATTTCTCAATACTATGCTATTTACTCACTTGATTGCTAAATTATGCATTCCAAATAGTACACTACAGAGAAATATATACTGGCGGAGTTACATGCAAGGATAGGAACACAGGAAATAGGGATAAGTTTGCAAAAGTGTCTAACATAACGACGAAAAATGAAGCGAACGAATATCGTTTAACAAGTTTCGATAGTGTGTTCTCTTGAGAGTTCATGTGTTGCATCCGAACCCACGTTAATCTTGAAATAAACGAGGATCATCAAACACGATATGGCCTGTGTTAGGCCAAAGAGACCAATCGCCATTTTGAAATACATGGTCTAAAAACGCTTTCGCATCCAAAATAGCATTAGCAAGACCCACATCTATTTATTTTAGGGAACACAAATAGCAAAAGAAAGCAAATAAGTGTTCCTCAACTTAACGTTAATGGTAAGTTATCTAAAAATTCATTTTAACATGCAAAATGCTAGAGAAAAATTATGGCGCTCAGTTCGGTTTGGCTTAACGGAGGCCATATGTATTCATCGAGTTTTTTGGCAACGTCACATGGCCTGGGTTGAGTCAGAATATCAGCTTGACTTACTGGGATACACTCTTTAGAAAACTTTAACACAAGTAAACACAAATACAGTATATTTGAGAAAACTACAACACAAGCATAAGCATGAGTATAAGAGAGATCTATATTTGAGAAAACTACAACATGAATCTATAATCTAAACTACTGATCTTTCTACATACAGTTTCTTTTTTCAACTCATGTGCATGAATATTTTGCTAGCATAAAATCATTGGTTCAGTTGAAGAAATTAGCTAGTACTGATATTCAGCCTCATAAACTACCACCATAACCAATAACGCATCCCCAACCATACATT
Source organism: Topomyia yanbarensis (assembly GCF_030247195.1). Classification (NCBI taxonomy): domain Eukaryota; kingdom Metazoa; phylum Arthropoda; class Insecta; order Diptera; family Culicidae; genus Topomyia; species Topomyia yanbarensis. The sequence continues at coordinate 43,729 of NW_026683299.1, read as the reverse complement.
CAGAAATTGATTCGGAATCCTGATTGATTTCTGAATGAATTCCAGGTCAAAGAAAAATTCGATGCCAACTTTATACAGCTGGAATACATTCAGAAATCATTCGGGATTTCGTGCCGATTTCTTAATGGTTTGACCAGGCACGACAGTGTTTGGTGATATGAATATGGGTGGAAAATGCGTTGGTATGTGCACACTCAGCCACCTCTATTGTAGAAGATTTAAGCTAATATGGAAATTCTTATTCAGCCTCTTCTACTAATTTTTGAAGTCTAAAGCTAGTGTGCATTTTTATGTCAACGTATTTTTATTTCATAGATGTCTCAAGGTTTATGAAATCAAAGGTAACGTTTTCTTGTATTCTTTCAGTGCTACGAATATGTAACACTGTAGGAGATGCACAAGAAACGCATGGTTTAATAACATAAATTTTATAAGCTCTGCCAGTCTTTTCGAGAAGATATATGCACCGTTCAATAAGGTATGTGCACACTCAGCCACCTCTATTGTAGAAGATTTAAGCTAATATGAAAATTCTTATTCAGCCTCTTCTACTAATTTAGTAGTCTTTAGCTAGTGAGCCATTTTATTTGAACTTATTTTTTTATGTTTTGTAATGTTTCAGTGTGTAAACAAATTAGCCAAATCATATGTCTCGAGATTGATAAAATCATAGGTAACGTTTTCTTGTATTGGAAGCATAAGATTATAATGAGCATTTCCAGAACCAGCGTTACGAAGATGTAGCACTATAGGAGATGCACAGGAAACACGCGGTTTAATAACATACATTTTATAAGCTATCTCAGTCTTTTCGAGAACATAAATGCATCGTTCAAGTTTCATGCACAGAGCAAATAACGAATCTTGATTACCCCATTGACCATTACCACAACAAAGTTTCAACAACATTACCATACTATCGGTTTCCATAAAACCACTTGAATGCAATGATGAGAAAAATTGTATATTTTCTATGACACTTTTAAATGCTAAAATGCGTAAATCGCCAGAGAAACTCTCATTTCCAGTTAGAGCATACGAGATAGAATTGAACTGGCAATTGCCGTCACCAGTGATTGGGATTTCTCGAAAGTTTGGCAGGATTTGCTCTGAGAATAATGTATCACGTTCAGCATTATATACTTGCAATCGAGCTGTTTTAAAATATTGTGAATTTAAATCTATACAGCGATGGTATGGTTTAAGCAGCTGTTTTATCTCTTCTATGCATGATCCATTCCAAACGTCTAATGTATCAAGATAATCAAATAGCAAATTACTTGCATCTTGGTCAAAATTATGGAAAGTTGATACCGATTCGACTGATTCAGTCGACCACTCGAGAACCTTTGTATGTAAATCTTGGTCAACAATGCTCAAATCACTATCACTGCACTGCACTGACATGCAAGCTATTTTACCAGATAAAATGTCCCTTGAGCAACTACTTACAGAAGCCCTGTGATCATTTTTTGGTATACCTCTGAACACAGATGAATTAATATTAATTTTCTCCCTCTCTGGTATTATACAAAATATTGGTTTGTGATCAGAAAAATAGCATTCATATACACCAGCCTTCAGCTCATTGATGTTAGAATATAGAACGTCTAGTCTTGATCCAAGAATAGTTGTAGCTTCAGTTAAACTATCCGTCAATTTCATAGTTTGCATTAAAGATTTGAATTGCATCACGTCATCACTTGTAGTGTCATTAATATTGAAGTTAAAATCGCCCATAATTATAGTTAGCTGTTTCTCGAAGTTATTAATTTTCGTTAGCTGAGCTTTGAAGTCAGAAAAGCTAGCTTTTGGTGATTTATATCCAGTAATGATTGATACTTCATTCAAATCCATGTGTACTAAATCTATATGACTATGATATTTTCCATTGTTCGGTTTGTAGTATATTACTGGTTCAATGTTTGTCATTTTCAAGTTTGCTTTTCCAAAACACATGACACCTTTTGCGATATTTTTCTTCACATATTCAGGATGACCAAGTGTATCAGAACGATAAATGAGTTCAAATCCAGGAATGATGATTTTTTCATTCGAATATGTACAAGTTTCCGAGAATACTAAAACATCGCACCTCAAATACCACTTATCAGAAATTATATGTTTAATACTTGTACGTAAGGATCGGACATTTAAATAAGATATTACCAATCCATCTACATTTGTCAAGTTGTTGAATGCCAGACTTAATTGTCGTTCCGATCGCAATCTTCGCATTTCCTTTAAACTTGCTTCAATTGTATTGTTACTTTTCATGTTTCCGAAAAACCTACCCAATATATATAAGCCGGAAAGCTTCGATACACGACTTAGCGCTACATACACTAACTGACGGGTTAAGTTGCAAGATTTCCGGAAATCGACACAAACGTTAGCATAAGTCTGCCCTTGGCTTTTATGAATTGTTAACGCCTCGCAAGGAACCAGAGAAAATTGATCACGTACCAGTTGGTAATCTCTTTGAAAATGGGTAGTAAGGTTATACTGTTTTCTAATGATCGGCGTCCATGAAGTATTAATTCCAGCATTTATCATAAAGTCGTTATATCGCGCGCGAATTTTTTTCCAACAAGTTTGGATGAAAAACTTAGGAATGCAATTTTCGGTTTATTCGTTCCTGGATCATGATATACCTCCTCTAGCACACCAGTAGCACCATTAACAAGGCCATCAGATACATCTAGATTTGCAGTAATCATGTATTTAATTCCAAGTTTTAAACGTAGTTTGTATGGGTAACCTCCACAATCTTTAGTAGGCTTTCTTTTCCACATTTCTAGCTTAATATTTTTTTGTTGGTTTTTGAGATTTCCAGTTATAATATCGATGGCAACGCACTCAATTTCAATTGAAGATGAGGCTGTAATTCTTTTGTCATTATATTTCTCAACATCTGCATTGGTGTAATATAGTCTTATTGCAGTGTCCGGTACATCGTTTTCTTCGACTTCTCGAGTTCTGATTAAGTCAATATCTTCATCAGTCATTTCTCCACGAGCAAAGTTATTGAGTGCAAGAGCAAAGCTTCTATCATCTTTTTGCCGCATCACTTCTGTAAGCTCGTAAAATTGAAATTCATCCCAAAGTGGTGAGAGTTCCATCCTAATCAAACTATGTTTTGGAACACTAAAAATTGACGAATCTTTAACCGGCGATAACTGAAGAAAATCGCCAACCGTGATTACTGACATTCCTCCAAAACTATCGTTCACCCCAGTGATTTGACGTAATCTAGTATCAATCCGACCAAATATTGTACTTCCTACCATAGATATTTCGTCTATTACTATAAGTTTACAATACATTAATTGTTGTCTTAAGTTGTTGGCAATATCCATCGGCAAGTCAGGCATATTAGCACTTTCCTGTAATGGAAGAGCAAAGGCAGAATGCAAAGTGTTGCCTCCAATCAAGAAAGCTGCTTTTCCTGAAAAGGCACATAGTAATACCTTGACAGAATCCAAGCTTTGATCTTTTGTATTTGTATTCATGTATTCCAAGTGGTATGTAACAAGTTGGAATATTGCTGATATTACCATACTTTTACCAACCCCAGCAGACCCAGAAATGAATATTCTTAGAGGTAACTTGCGAGTTGTAAAGCATTTAAATACATGCATAAGTATCTCCAACTGTCGTGAGTTCAATTTACTTATAGTATCGAAAAGGTTAACCACATCTACTTTTGGAGGCGCAGAGTATGTAAAAGGTACATTTTTTTTTTCGGGCGATCTATTCCGCCTTGCACTAGAATATCAATTTCCTGGTCTTTCGGAATTGTTTCAGCTTCGAATTCTTCAGCTTCTTCTTCCTTTAGTAGCATATTATTTACATTAACTGCTTGAATAGCTTTATCAAGTTTATCATCTGTCAAGGCAAATAGTTTAGAACGATTTCTTTCGATTTCTTCAGTATTTTTAACGAATGTTTCATACCAGTTCACTGATTCAATTTCATCATTTTCATTCCGCCAAGGATAGAACAGTAATAATTGTTCCCGGTAATAATTATCAGGGTCTTGCCCAAGTTTATACCGTACATATCGGATTATTCGAGCCTTTGTTCGACGGTGATGATCGAACTGATTTTCCACTTCAATTTCAGCCTCGTCATCTGAAACTAAATTTTTATCCTTTCGTGGTCTATTTGCAGTACGGAAATAGTAAGCGGCATATTCCGCTAGGCATACATTTACTAGTCCTATTCGCTCAGCGTAATGGGTAATGACATCCTTTCCGGCAATTTGAGTTGAATCGGGATCAAGTTGCTGGAGCTCCTTGGTAGATTTTAAAAACACCACTCTGTCATTTTGTCTACCAGTGTTTATAAAAATGGACGCACGACTAAATTCAGTGAGAGGAGTTCCCAAGCAATGATAAACAGCTTCGGATGTTGACATTAAATGGCTATTTAAAAATTTGTTGGCAATACAACGAAAACGTTCTTGCAAACTTTGGTTTCCTTTATCCAATTCTGTTTGCAGATTTTTTAACCCTCTTGACAAGCCAGATTCCGCTTTGGCAACATAATCAACAATATATTGTGCGACTCCATACTCATCTTTAACTATTTGTAAATCAACGTTTGATTCCATTAAATTTAGGATTGTTGTATTGTATGTGTTGATATCTACTTCGCAGCTTCTTCGCTTGTAAAATATTGTTAATCTGCCAATAGAACATCTTACAGCTATTATATATGCCTCTTGTGTCATTTTAAGATCTCTCAAAATATCTTCGAAAGATTTATCAACACGTTCTTTATTTGTATAGAATTGGTCCATTAATGCTCTGATTTTCTTGAGATTTTCCTTAACATTTACAGTTTTCTCTTCTGGGCGCAATGGCTCAAGAATCATTGTTTTCGGCATAACAATTTTTGGAAAATTGAAACGACATAAATTTTTGTTACGCTTGCCTTTACTGCAAGTTGCAGTGTGTTTATGGCGAAGATATTTACAAAATGGATTCTTTTCGTCATATTGGCAACTAATAAATTTATCGGTAAATTCAACAACCTTAGCAAAACTGTCCGGATTGTCTGAATCGAGTTTGGGGGCTCCTTTCACCCACAGAAGGACATGGTCATGAGGCGATCCTCGTTGTTGGAATTCTCGTCTCCGGAAAAAATCTGATACTACATGTCCTTCAAAAATTCCTCCTTCTCTGATTGTTTTCATCAGCTGTTTAATTTTATTGTTGTAATACATAGCAGAGAATATGGGATTATCATTCACCAGCTTTGATTTTGCTTGGTAGGACATATTTATTGCTGATAGCAACGAAATTTTTTCCCCAGAAGTGTATTGAACTAATCCTTGAATTAGCTCTGGCCAGTTGGTCTCAACAGGAGAAAATGTGGCGAAAAATGTGGGAGGTCCTTGTTGTCTTATTAACGCGAAGACAACTTTCTTAATATGTTCCATATAAGCAGGTGTACAGCGTATGTGGTTCATAAATTTTAGTCCATCATTATGTTGTCTCAATTCAGCTATGAAATTTGGGTTTAACGCTTCGACAGCAGTTACTCCCCTCGCGTTCGTTTTTTTTCTCATCGTAGTTTTTATTGAGCTGAATGCTTCATGGAACAGCTTAGTTTTTGCTAAATATAATACGCGTTTGGGGTCCATTTTATTTCCGAAAAATCGAACTTCCCATTTAATAATGTCTGAGATTGTAATATTTTTATCAAGAAGTTTCCGAGGTTGTCCCCCAAAAATCTTGGGAAAGCATAGATATTCTATGTCAGGATTTCTGTATGGTGATACGGGGCACTGGTTTTGCCCTGGGGCCATCACAACCACTGAGTTATTTGCCACAATTTCGTTGAAATCAAATAAGAGACATTCATCATCTCCATCATTCAGTTGTTGGTAAAATTCGTTTTCACTATCCATATCATCATCATACGCAATATTTTCATTTCCATCTTTTAATGAGATTAAGTCATCGATGTTCGCGTCATTTTCATACTCATCCGAAAAATTATTTGCGAATTCTATGCCATATTTTTGGTACAGCTCTGTGCTCCGCAAATAATTTGCCGCATTTTTGAGTACTTCTGGACGAACATATCCGCGGAGATAACTGGAAGAATGTCCTAGATTTCTTTTAAAATCTACGGGAATTGCCATAATATTAACATTGTGAAGATTTCTTGGAAGCGATAAAATCATTTCATTCACATCTACAGGAATGTATACGACGCTGCCTTTCATTCCTACTTGCGGGTTTGAAGCTCGGTGGGACATTAGAATAACTTTCATAAATGGAACAAATGGAGCCAGCAATCTCTCTTCAATATCGTTAAGAATTTTTAAGCATTCAGGTACTAGAGGTAATTTCAATCCATTGCTACTCGCCAGTTTTGGTACTTTCCCATTTTCTATATATCTGATGCATGTATGACAAGCATAATTTTGCATTCGTTCATCATAACTATTCAAAATTCGAGAGTCGATTATCGATTCACTGAATCGGGCTTTGATCTTCAGTTTTAATTTTACCTTTTCACGAGTAATTTTCACAACACCTGCTTCAAAAAAGGCTCCTTCGCAACAACAGCACATGTAATTTGGAACTTGTTGCCTATTTTCAATAAATTTCAACAGTAATCGTGATTGTATATTTGACTTGTCTTCATTCAGATGGTTGTACACGGTATTACGATGAGTAATAATTGCACATCCTCGCTGAACACGTTTGGCCATTCTATCATGATTTCTTTCCGATTCTCTGTACGAATTTTCATCGCGTAAGGTGTGCATTCGTAAGATGTTAGCTTCGTTCTCCTTCTGTGTGTAGTTTTGTTCAGAACGAATGACTTTCATTCGATCTTTATTTGTAATTCTTTCGTTTCGTTTATAACCTTCATCCTCGGCCCTTTTTTTCTGAATCCTCTCATTGTTTTTGATTTTCTCTTGAGTAGCATAATTTTCATCATCCGCTCTTTTTCTTTTTATTCTTCGACCGTTTTTATCGTTTTCCTGTGTTCTATAATCTTCATTCTCTGTTCTCATTTTCTCCATCCTCCGGTTATTTTTGATTTTCTCCTGGGTTACATAACTATCATCCTCCGTTCTTTTCCTTTTCATTCTCCGCTTGTTTTTATCCTTTTCCTGTGTTATATAATCTTCATTACTTTTTCTTTTCTTTTGCATTCTTATAGCATTTTTATCTCTCTCTTGTATTGCATAAATTTCATCCTCGTTTCTTGTTCGTTCCATCCTTCGTGTATTATTGATTTTCTCCTGAGCTTGATAATGTTCTACTTCTCTCATGATTTTCATTCTTTTTATATTTTTCCTTTTTTCCTGCGCTGTATAATCTTCATCTCTAGCTCTCTTTCGTTTAATCCTTTGAGTGTTTTTAACTTTTTCTTGGATTGCATAATTCTTATCTTCAATTCATTTCATCTGCATCCTTTGTTTGTTCTTTCTTCGCTCCATGGAGAAGGTATCTCTACGACGTAATAGTTGCATTCGCTCAATATTTTTCCTTTTCTCGTTCTCTTTATATGTGGAGTCGCATCGTTTTTCTTTTATATTTTCTTGCTTTTTTTTCTTACGCATTATTTTTTTATTATCAAATCCACATAATACATCTTTTGCAATGTTGTTATGACACTCTGTTGATTCATTTTTATTTTCATTCCTTTTTCTATCATAAGAGCGCCTTGATCCTGTTTTCTTTAACAAGGTCTTCTTTTTAGTTCTTGGCATTTTCGGTAAACAAACTGGAACAATAAGTTTAGCCGTAACGAATCTTTGTATAAATATAGACTTCAGCAACATTAAAGTCCTCTAGGTAGAGTGTTGACAAGTTGAATTTGACGTATTCAAACGCTTTGGGTATGAGAACTACGAGAGCGATTTATGATTTTAGGTCAGAATTGCGACCAGTATCACTTTCGCCAATTTAGATGTTAGCGGCGAGACGAGTTAGAATATCAGCCAACTAAAACTTTATTAATTTTGAATTTTTCTTAAAGGTTCCATTTAGGTCTTAGAAAAATTGTGCAAATTCTATGGTCGATTGGTCAAACTATATTTCTGTACCCAAGGTTTAATGTTTATATAGGAATTCGTATGGAGAAAGAGACTTTTACAAATTAACAAAATAATTCCTCCACGAATGGTCCATTGCCTACTAAAACTCAATTGATAGATCATTTTTATAGAAAATTTATCAAGGAAGCACCCATCTTACTCGAAGTGAACACTTTTTCATTAAGTTATAGATTTTCAAGTTTTTTTAGCCAGGTTTCGAAGAACACCTTAAGCATCACAATGAATTAACGAGAAATAGAAATACTCGACGCTGGAATCGGCATAAAGTAATACAGACAAAAAATATATCTACGAGCATGTTTATTCATCTTTGTTTTGAATTTTTGATATTTTTGACAGTTAAGATAATAAGTACATACGTGATGTGTGGTTCCGAAAGATTTGTGTTCTATTAGTTACAAAGCTGTATTAGACCAATAATTTTAAAAGTACGAGGATGGTCATCTTGCTTGGGGTCACCGCCTTTGACGCACTTCCCCTACTACTAATTACGTGTGCATCAAATATTTAATTAGTGATCACTTACGCTGTCGCACAGAAATACAATTCAACATCCCACAAATTCTGATCCCTAATAGAAGGCGAATGGCTCACAAATAAATATAAATGATGGTCCCTGTAATTCTAAAGACTGACAGAAACTGTAAATATTTAATGTTTTATTATCGTTAGGAAAAAGTGACACAATATCCTCATGTGGATCAAATTGAGCAGCCCTGTTTTTAAAAAAATTGAGCAAATCTTAGGTCACAAGAAATAAATAAAAAAATAATTCACATTTTCCTAACTATTTCAGACATAACAATACTTTACCAAAAAAATACTTTACCAAAAACTTTGTACTAAAAAAATCTACGAAAATGACTCTACGACATGGGCCATTTATCAATTTATTTCATGTGGACGTATACCTCATGTTACGACTGACGAATAATAAAATTTACATGAACAAATTACTCAGAAAGACATTTGATCAAGATATAATGTTGAATCTAAATCAATGATAAATAAGATACTTAGTAAACTAAGTGAAATTAATTTTAAATGTTCAATAAAATATAATGATTATGCGACATGGTCATTTTGCCCCTCAAGATTGGTCATATTGCCCCACAAGGTAAAATAGCAAGCAAAAAGTCAGTCATTACCTACAATGATTATTTTTGATGGGAATCCACTGGCAGCGGTGGGTAGCCGCTGTAGACACAGCCATTAACTTACACAATGTGGCAAACCCGCCACGACTGTAAGTGCAGTGACAATAGTCTAATAAAAATCTATTCCGACATTCGAAAGGCAAACAGAGATGAACAGCAGCAATCATCATTGATTGATGCTAATCGTCGACAGGTTTGTGACAGTGGTGATCTTGCGTGGCTTTTCTTCTCGGTTGTCACGGTAAAGATGCTGGAGAACTCGAGTGATTTGTAGTTACCTACCTAAGCTCGACCCTCACCAGTAGCAGACAAAAGTTAAGCCCGCAAGATATTAAGCCTGTTCTAATGACCCTGCCACTTCTAGTTTTCCGATCTGTATACTTCACATCCTTGCTCTCATCTGAGTACTATGGCTCTAATTTTCATAACTTTACCTACCCAGTAATCTCTAGCTAATTGAATGTCGTTAAAATGTAAAAAAGAAAATGTGACTAACATAGTCAAAATAAAAAAGGAAAAAACATATTTTCAAAGATTTTGAAATTTCTTCAGCACGTTGGACAACTACATGTGAAGAATACAGAGACCAATAGAGAGAAATTTGAGATTATTTGTACGTTTTGCTACAGATAGTGATCTAGACCTTAGGGTACGCATATTGTCCCACTTTTCCCAATTGTATTTTATCCCATTTTGCGCAAAAAATCAGTAAAAAGCACAAAAATTTCGTCTTTTTAAGGGAACATTACTTTTGCAGGTGATTAAGTATAACTTACTTACCAAAAGCGATTTCTTATTAGATACTTACAACGAATGATTTATCAAAACCAAACTACACTTTTGAACACCACACTCAACTGGAAGTAGAAATAAAATAATTTAAAGTGCGTTTCGAACAATGAAATTAGATAGATCCCGATTTATGTTTCGGTATTGTTGGATAAATCCATCTAATTTGTTTAGTTTTAACAACCCAAATAAAAAGAAATCTTACCTGGTCAAAGCACGAATATACAAAAATTAGCTTCCAACATCAGCGTCACGTTGTTACTGTGACGTTTTTTAGAAACGATTATTTTCCTTTGCTAAATGAAATTGGTAGAAAAGTAGTTATAGCAAAAGGCGATTTGACTCACTCGATCTCCTATATTATTATAATTTTACTTACCCGATCAACACCTAGTTAGCTATATTCGTACGGGTTTTCCGTCAACACTCGCTTTAAAAACATACAGTTTGCAGAAACAAGCAGTACACAAACCTCCTCGAACAATTTTTATCTTTTGATGAAAAGACTTTTCTGTTGTACTCCCAGAGTGCTCAGATGCTTTAAATTTGATGTTTTATCTCATCATACAAATATTAATGAGGTAGACTTATATCAAGACAACTCGTAATCTGCTTTGGAGTCAGGCTAATCTAGCGGCTAATTAGCCCATTTTAATAATTTAGACATCATGGTGTTACCAGTTTATATGAGAACTTGCTGTGTAACCGCACTCTCCAATCCGTAACACTGGAACTGAAAGTCGGATGAACTAAAAATTCAATAGCAGCTTATGGGAGCGCTATACCTTTCATTTCAAACTAAGTTTGTGTAAATTGGTTCAGCTATTTCTAAGAAAGTTGTGTAAGTTTAAATGACACACATACACTTTCGGTAGCGGGGTCAATGAAGAGAATGCGAGTGTAAGGGTGGTCCGAGGGTGGTGATGAAGGGGTGAGGTGCAATTGTAAGGAGGAGAGGGGCGAACGATGCAACACCCATCTGCATATCATACCATCCATTTACATACATACATACATACATACATACATACACACATACACACATACATACACATAGATATTTTGCGATCTCGGCGAACTGAGTCGAATGTTATATGAGACTCGGCCCTCCGGGCCTCGGTTAGAAAGTCGGTTTTTGGAGCAATTGCGTAACCTTTCTATATGAGAAAGGCAAAAGAATAGTATTTAATTAGCTTAATCAGCATGAGTTCAATGTTATCTTCATGTGATTATATTTTGAAATGTTGGTAGAATGGGTTTAAAAGTGGAGGGAATGGGGGGTTAGTAGAGTGGGAGTGGAGGATGCGTCAGAAATCCTTCATCTTATTTCGGTATACGGGGTGGATGAAGGAAATGCGGGCGTGAAGGTGGTCCAAGGGGAGGGGAGTGATGAAGGAGGGAGATATAAGGGCAAGGCAGGGGGGAGGGGCTCTGATGCAATACTCAGCTGCATATTTTGCCTTCCATTTGAGACTTGGTTTGAGAAAATCGGTTCAGTCATCAGCGAAGAACCGATGAGACTTTATTTGTGGAATATGCCCGGAATTCCGGACTTCCGGAATCGTCGATAGTGGATAATATATTCAAAGAATGTTTGATTGGCAATCAGTGACCTAGATCTGCGATTAGAAGTAATTTGGTGACAATTTCAATAGTTTTTAGCCTCTGAGGTATTACGATTGTACCGATTTACATGGGAAATTCCAGTGCATCCTTACTAACACCCCTGTAACTCCGGAAGCAAGAGTCAGAACAGAATGAAATTCAGCAGCAGTCAACGGTATTACTGTATCTTTCATTTGAAATCAAGTTTGTAAAAATCGGTAGAGAATTCGTTGGGGAATGGGTGTGATATTAGCTTAGGAACTTGGCGGGTTCCCCGGGGGCGTCATGAACTGTCATAGGTAGCCAATGTGGTCAAAGCTGCTTTGATTGATCATTAGTTATCCAGACCCTCAAACTAGAGTAATGTTACATCAATTTTAATATGTTTTACATCATTTGAACATCATGGTGATACCAGTTCATATGGGAATTTGCTGTGTGACCGCACTCTTCAACCCGTAACTCCGGAACCGGAAGTCGGATCAACTAAAAATTCAATAGCAGCTTATGGGAGCGTTATACCTTTCATATGAAACTAAGTTTGCGAAAATCGGTTCAGCCATCTCTGCGAAAATTGTGTGAGTTTAAATGACACACACACATACACACACACACACACACACACATACATACACACACACAGACATTTGCCGATCTCGACGAACTGAATCGAATGGTGTATGACACTCGGCCCTCCGGGCCTCCGTTAAAAAGTCGATTTTTACAGTGATTGCATAGCCTTTCTTTATATGAGAAAGGCAAAAACGACAGAATAAGAGTCAATAGTATCAATACACCAATGGATTGCATTGTTTAGCAATTGAAAAGAGCTAAAAGCTATCTGGAATCAACAACGCTGTATACACGATAAATACCAATTCAAAATTTGTTTTGTTTCATATCTAAATTTACTCACATTTCCACTGAATTCCCTAAAAACGAAACAGTTTAAATCAGAGTGGGCAAACGAGCATCGGATGTCGAATGGTGTTGACAAAGGTTCGATCAGCTATACGCTGTACCTTTTTTTTGCGGTGAAGTATTTTGACCGCAAAAAAGTTATCTCTGAAAACCCATCATAGAGCAGTTCAGTGCAATAATTGACAGATGTTTGTGGAATTGCAGCCTGCGGTTTGCATAGATAGTATGTATGTATGATGACTTTGCCACACACGAGTGCATCCCAAAAGTGGTTACGGTTTTTTCGATTTCACGGCATAATTAGAGAGGATGGATGAAACTACACCAATCCTCTCACAGCTGACCTAAAATCGTTTTAACTAAAAATGTGAGACGGTCTACAACGTACCTACAGTCAACAATTGTTGATGAGTGGCGTGTGCAAGTGCTCGATAAACACCAAGTGCGTTCAATTTTTATCGTCGAACGAGTAAATATTCAATGAATGTTGTTGTAGTATGTATTAGCACAAATAATAATATGCATACTGAAAACGTTTGGTTGACCACTTTTGTGGCGAACCTGTTGTGTATGTTGAAATTAGTGTAAAGTGTTGATAGAGGTTTATATTTAAATAGCAGAGAGGAAAAAATGCCCAATTCCATCTAATGGTGGAATTATATATGCTTTTCCATAAATACACACTATGGTTGCCATGGCCGGTCATATATTCAATGTATTGGAAGTAGTGCCCCCATCCGCTCTCCATAAGGGTGTAGCAAGTTTAACAAACAGTTCACACGCAACGGATAGAATTATTTCTTCCCAAATTGGACAAATTTTCCAACCGAATATTCTGCAACATCGTCCTGGAAGCAGCTGCACCAGGATAACACCAGACCGAGATAGCAGTTACATTCTTCCAATTTTAAGCAATACTTCCTCCCTCCCTTCAGGATCGGAAATTTGAACCCCGTCAGTCACGTTTTCACCCCATGCCAACCCCGGCTGGCTGCCATTGAGCTACCGGGGCTAAAGGATGAGATACATTTCTCCGACTCCGGTTGAGGTCGTCCCAACTGCAATGTACACCGATGAAGAAAACGGTAACTGCTCTCTCGAGTTTCGAGCTTCCCGGCTGCGTTTGTTTGCGAAATCATAATGGTGCTGAGGTGGCGGGTGAAATCCGTATCTTTGGCAGTGGTAAGCTTTGCGTTTCCTGGCTATCCTAAGATTCTGCCGGCATTTTACAATGACAATCGTTTTCTCATTTTTAGAAGTAAATTTTCATTCCGGAGGCGACCGGCCACAGCAGTGACACACAATGATACCACACAAACGACGACGGGCGGCAGCTTTGATGATGGATAACCGGGGGTAGACGGAAAAGTGCGGACTGAATTCTCTACCAGATATCACCATTATTTGTGACTGAACTGTGTGTGCAGCTCGAACTCGGACGAATGAAGGGACGATTGGGTTTGAATGGAACTAAACCGCAGCCTGGTTGGTAAGGGTTGACGGGGGAAAACTGCTCGTCCGAGAATGTGATACACTTTTACGGAATCTCAGCTTTCTATTGCACAAAAGTTTGTGATACAGGACAGACTGAATGGAAAGCTGTCACGCGGGATTGGTGTGGGTGGAGGCAGTGCTGCTTTGAATACATTTGTAAAGAAAATCTTTCAGCTTTTGCTTTCACATGGTGAAGTATTTGCTCGACTGTGGTGGAAAACGGTTCCCAACCAGTCAAAGGGCAATACGAGAGACGACGAAATCTCCTCCGGGAATGACACCGGTACCGGAATGGTAAATTTGTTTGGACAAATAAACGCACGCATGTGTATTAATAGTGTGAATATGAAATTCTTGTGACACTTTAATGAAACCAGTGTCGTGATTTCACGACCGAGAACGTCTCATCTGTGCATGGGTGCTCTGACTAAATATGTAATATTTGCCGTAAGGATTGTGTTATTACATTTTCTGTCGCTGCAAAGGCAGACTCTGGAAAAAAAATTACGTTTGACGTAACTATTTTTACGTACTAATTTCGAAATAACGAACTCTTCTTTTTACGAACTAAGTTCATAAAAAAAGTTTGAGTAAGAAGTTGTATACAACTTTACATATTCCTAGCTTACTGCTACTAATAAAGGTTGGGTATTTTCGGAATAAAATTAACGAGTTAACGACGGAAATCGATGTCTGAAGTAATTTTGAAATCCAAGATGGCGACTTCTGGTTTAGATAAATTCTCCATAACCTCAAAAATAGGGGTATTTCGGGAATGAGGTTGACGATTGCATGACGGGAATCGATGTCTGGAGCCAGTTTATAATCCAAGATGGCGACTTCCGGTGTCGATCAATTGTCTATAACCTCAAAAATATGGGTATTTTCAGAATGGGGTTGACAAGTGCATGATGAGAATCGATATCTTGAGCCATTTTGTAAACCAAGATGGCTACTTTCAGTTTCGATAAATGCTCTATAACCACAGCAACATGGGTATTTTTGGAAAGGGGATCTGATACGAAGGATAGTTTTTTCGTGTACTGTGACGAGATACCAAAACAAAAAAGATATCGGCATAACCGACATAAACGTAATCGTAGTTTGGACAAATGAGAAAGGCACAATTGCTCCACTAGGTGGATTAAAACTGGTTTGTATTTAAAGGTACTACTGGCTTGGACATTATCTACTAATTGTCGTTGATTTGCAACATTAGAAAAGCGAATTTGAACAAAGCCAAGAAACACGATTACTGCCATCGGCTTGTCGACGGGTTAACGAAAGAAACGTCGTTGGGCGTTCTTTGGGCCATTAACCAATATATGCGAAACGTAATTGGTATTAACGAGAGCGTCAAACATTCAAAGCGTTGTACATTTCATTTCGTCGAGAAGGTACAGAAGCCCCAACGCGTCGCGTCTGCTCTGAGTACAGCGAACGATACACTGTTTTCGACCATGAAGTTCTCACTTGCTCTCTTATCATGGGGCAATAACTTGTTGAAGAACCTTCCAGCTTCTGTCAAAAGACGCTTGTTCAATCTATTTAATAAGTTTCTGGGGGGTAACATTATCCTACGCGATTGGAAACATCTCCATCCAAAAACCAACAAAATCAGCCTCCCATCACAATTCGTATCGGCCGATTGCAATGCTCCCCTGTCTCTGGAAGGTCTGATCATGTTCCGTCTCGGAAATCGGGTCGAAGTGAATGACTATCTGTCAGATGCACAATATGGCACATTATCAACAAATAAGTTGAACGTAACACTTAAACATACCTTTATTTTAAATAGAGAATCCATTTACGATTATTCACCATTGAAGCACTCCTCTAACTACATTGTGACAGATACACAATCACTATCAAAACAATATTAGAGTTAGAAAATCTAATATAAGACAAATTTTAAGCATAAATAATAAATTATTTCAAATAATTGTTGGCGTATTGTAAGCTGATGTTATCATTAGATGTGTGAAATGTTTTGTATTTGTTTCATGAGGTAGCAAATGTAGAATAATTCGTTTTACAAATCATGCGAATGCGTCCATGGTATTGGTATCATCATACATTTTTCGGACCTAGGGAGCGAAAACTAGTGTGATGCAACCAAGTCTTTAATTGATGCGGTGAAAATATGAATACTAATGTGGCAAGAATCGAATTCATGATGTGAGAATCGGTGCACAGAATAGAACATTTATTTTCATTTATGCTAAATAGTGCTTGTTTTTTGTTGAATATGTAATGTATGAAGCCACGCGAAATGGTAAACTGCTACTTTATTGTTTCAAAGGATATTGAGAATATCACTTCAATTCGGAGGTATTCGAAACATATTACATGATAGAGTGAAAATAACCTCATTTCCCTATTGTCACACGTTAAAACCCAAAAAATGAAGTTATTGTATGAAAATGATCTTTATTATTGCACTTTTTTTTATCTCCTAAAGTCATATTTGCTTTGAAATATCATCGATATTCTAAATTTAGCTCCTAATGTATTCAACTGATAGCAGGTCACCATGAGCATTAGCACTGCTACCTCTGCAAACCTGCACCGCATTTGAATCGCAATTCCATGCATACAATCCGGGAGAACTCCCACGGGCCACATGCAACTTGCAACTAGTCTGATTCAAAATAAGCCAGCAAGTAAAACCGCTCATAACGGAACGTGCACCGGTTTTTCACGATTTTCTCCTACGGCACAATCCAACTCAACTCACCGGTTGGAATATTAATGCTATTCAACGTGCAAAAATAGAAGAAAAACCTGGCAGATCAACTTCTCCATCGTTCCTATGCAGACCGAGAGTTGGAAGTTACCACCTGCATATGCATCAGCACTTAATTTTCAAACTATAGTTCTCCTTGTCAACATATTGCATCCGGGCCGTCCGTCATGCGTTCAAATCCTCGAGAAAATATGTAGAGTGAGGGATACACACCAAAAATAAAAAAAATTAAGCGACATGTAAATCAATACGAATGTAAACATACAACGATTGAATCAAAAATTTGATTGAAAATTACGTTGAAATGAATTGGAGCATCAAACAGCATACAATTTTACACTTTCATTCGTGTAATATTACATGACATTCACTTTACAGCATTATTCGAGGAAAAATACATTGAAGTGCTTTGATTTTCCGTTTAAAGAAACTGTAATTTTCAATCCACGTGTAAAATTATAATAAAATTAGTTGAAGAAAGCACGACAAATCGTGTGTATTTGTGGTGGAACATAATTTTACATTTATATTCATGCTCCAAATATGTGCACGAAAATAAACTTAAAATTTCAAAATATTTTTTTCTGTGTAGGATTGAAAAAAAAGCAAACCACTCAACGCTTAATTATGAAAATGCAATCATTTCGTTGGATTTGTCTGTTTCCATGCGTTTCAAAAAATTGCTCGCGTGGATGCAGAAAAATATGTGCATTAATAAGTTTAAGCCTGTACCGAAGCGGCAAACCAGTAGTCATCTAGGGTGTCATTTCGTTCACTCAACTTCCATCACACATTCATGAAATGAAATAATGCATACATTTAACTCTGCGATAAATTTTCTGCAGAACACACTGCTACAGTTAGGAATAGCGTTCATCGTTGTGAAATTTATTTCATTTTTACAACTAAATGAACAGATGGCAGAGCTGAGCATATTTTTTCTACGCATCTTCTTACACACGCTCAACCGAAGATTCTTGAGCCTTAACCCGTTCATGCCCATGTTGTTTGTGGACTACAAAGTTTTTAAACAGCTATAACTTTAGATTGAGGTGAGATTTGCTCACAGAAACAAGTAAGGCTAATAAATGTGACTATAGCCTTTAATTTGGGTATTAACAGTTACAAGGATCAGCTCTAGAACTGAAGTTATCGCAATTAGTCTGATTGGATTCCGATGGAGCAGTGCTGCCAGGGACAGTTTACGTTGAAGAATGATTTTTTCATATATCTTCGTTATGGTGAAATATTATTGAAAACGGATAAAACTTATCAATTTAGACTGTCGTTGGCTACGTTCTCCACGTAATTGGACTATTGTAATTATTCTAGGAGAACTGTATTGAGCATTAGAAGGTAAAAATTGACCAGCTTCTAGCACTTTCATGGGAGCATATATCTTTATGAAAATAAGCTTTTCGTGTTTCTTGACCCAACCGTTTTCAAGGAAAAATAGTTTTGAAACCCTACATGCACGAGAAAAAAGTTGGGCATGAAAGGGTTAAAGTTTACCGACGACATAACCCTTTGTCTTCTACAGGCAGGAATCGGAAACCATGCTTTTTTCAGAGTAAATCCCAAATAACTAACTGACATTTTTTCAACATACGACGCATTAAATTTGAAATACGTTTCAAATTTTGTTTGCCTTTTTGGAAGAAAATAACAGAACAGTGCAGAGACTATTTAGAAATTGCGTATATGTCACATGCAACGAAACCGTGTAAGCGAATTGAATTTTTTATTTAATTCGTTTATTTGACACAATTCAATGCGTTAGCTTTACGGTGCTGTGAGTCTTATATATAAGTGAATTGAATTCTTACCACCAAGAATGTGTCCCGCCAAATTTACGACCAAGAATGTTCTTTACAATATTTTTTCGATGCGGTAGTCAGTGATGAATGAATATCTATTTAAAATCACGTAAATAAAACAAACAACAGCAGTAGTCAAACATACTACCGCTGTTTGACTACCGAAACTTTTGCTATTTCAACATAGAAGACGGAGTTCTCGAGAATGTTTGTATTGAATTTCTACGTTTAAAGCAAGTATTTTTTTTCAATCGCCAGTATTGTAATACAGTGAAAAGATTTTGTTCCAGATACGGGTTTTCATTCTTTCAAAACGATTGTGGAGAACTTATTCTTCTATTGAGGAAATATTTTGCACAGAAACTCCTTACTCACTCGCACAACTCATTTGCGGACGAAATTTGAGCATCATTGATCATTTGTAGGCTTACTCAACGAACCATTCCCTCGATAGTTCATCAATCTCCGTCACAAGGACGTTTTTTTGTGTGACATAGCAAGAAAATGCTACTGTGCGAGAAACATTTTAGTAAAGTATTTGCTTTCTAACGAACATTATCCGAAATATAATTTCAAGTTCCTGAGATTTTACCCGATTAAATTTAATAATTTATTAATCAATGAAAAAAATTATTTTCTAATGCATAAAACGAAAGATTTTATTTAAGAATGAACAATATAAACAAGATTAAGTACAAAGTAAAATATATTCAATTTAAAAAGCTAAGTAGAACGAATAATGTAAAAAAGTTATGAAATAAATATTACGATTAAAAAGATAAAACTAATAAGATAAATAACCTAAGCTAAACAAATAAAATAAGAAAAAAGAACAAAATGAATAAAATGAAAAAAATATGATTAAAACGAACGAAATGAATGAATTCATGAAATGGAATAAATAAAACCTCAACGACCTCGGCTGGGAATGAATTCAAACCCACTGGGAAAAATCTTATAATAAAAATTAAACAATTAATAATGAATACTATGAACACGATACTTGTAATAAATAAAATGAACACAAAATATTCCGCAAACAAAGAAAATGAAGGGAAAGACTTGAATAATAGGAATACAATGCACAAAGGGACCATTCATAAATTACGTTACGCAAAAATTCCAAAAATGGCTCGCCCCTTCCCCCGTATCAAATTGTCCCATATTTCTCTGTTCCCCTTCTCTATTAAGTAACAAATTCTTTGAAACAGATATTTTCTTTAGTAAAAAATATGTTACTTAATGTTTTAGTTTACTCCCCCTCCTCCATATATCACAATTTGTCGTACAACGCCCCCCCCCCCCCAAATATCATTACCAAATTTATAAATAGTCCAAAAGAGACTAAAGCAAATTAAATGAGCGAAATGCAAAGGGTAAGCAAAATTAGCGAAATTATGGCAATGAATACATAGATATAGAAATACGAGAAAAATGAGGAAAATTATTAAAATATTTAAAACTTAAAATCTAGTAATATCAACAAAACGAAAAAATGAAAGATTTGAGTAAAATGTACAAAATAGATAGAGTTAATAAAATGGAAAAATTAAAGGAATTTATAAAATCATGAAATTTATTATGAAAAATAAAAAGAAGAAAATGAATAAAATATATGAAATCAATATAATCAATAAAATGAATAAAATTAATAAGATGAGAAAAATGAATACAATGAATAAGATAAAAAATGAATCAAGGTACTAAAACTAATGCGACGAACTCTATAAATACGATACTAGTAATAAATAAAATGAATGAATTTTCGGCAATTAAAAAAAATGAGGGAATGACTCGAGTAATAGGAAAATAATCCACCAAACGTCCATTCATAAATTACGTAAGCTGGAAAATGCCCAAAATCGAATTCCACCTCCTCCCTCCCGTAACGAATTGTCTAAAATTTAGCTATCTCCTCCCTTATTACGTCACAAATTTTTTTTTTCGGTAAATATATGTTATGTAACGTTCTTGCTTACTCTTCTTTCCTATATGTCACAATTCATCGTACACCCCTCCAAGCATTACGTAATTATAAAATTATTAAAGACTAATGCAAATAAAATGAACAAAATGAATTATTTGAACAAATTGGCAATGAATTTATAGAAATAGATATACTTGAAAATGAGGAAAATTTGAGTTTTATACTTTAAATGAATAAAACTAATATATCTTATAATATGACTAAAAAGTGGAAGAGCAAAATGGATAAAATAAATAAATTCTATAAAATGCATAAAATAAATAATATCCTAAAATTTATTATAAAGAATAGAATGAAAAAAATGAATAACATTAATACATTTAGTAAAATGAATAAAATAAATGAAATATGCAAACTATATAAAATGAATAAAGGGAGTAAAATGAACAAATTTATTGAATTGATAATGCATAAAATAAATAAAATGAATAATGTAATATAATATTGTACGAAATTAATAAAATTAAATAAAATGATTGTTATGAATAAAAAATAAAACGAATATCTCTAGAGCGAATATTACACCAGCACAACAACGATCCGTACCAGTGCCACTAAACCAACTGCCATTACCAAAATCAAAGTAAAAACGATAACACCAAATGTCCCCAAACAAACAACCAAAATCAAAAATCAATAAAGAACAACAATACAACAGCATACAACAGCAACCCATGAATACAAAAAAATCTAGAACATCCAACCGTGAGCATCAGAATGAAGTACCGACATGGACGTGAACGAAAACGCGAGAGAAGACGGACCGAATGACCCCCAAGGTGCGGCAGAAAACGCTCCTAATGTTTCACCACCATGGAAAAGGATCTCAACACGCAGTAGCAATCATAAATGCATAAAATGCATAAAATGCATAAAATGCATAAAATGCATAAAATGCATAAAATGCATAAAATGCATAAAATGCATAAAATGCATAAAATGCATAAAATGCATAAAATGCATAAAATGCATAAAATGCATAAAATGCATAAAATGCATAAAATGCATAAGATGCATAAAATGCATAAGATGCATAAAATGCATAAGATGCATAAAATGCATAAGATGCATAAAATGCATAAGATGCATAAAATGCATAAGATGCATAAAATGCATAAGATGCATAAAATGCATAAGATGCATAAGATGCATAAAATGCATAAGATGCATAAAATGCATAAAATGCATAAAATGCATAAAATGCATAAAATGCATAAAATGCATAAAATGCATAAAATGCATAAAATGCATAAAATGCATAAAATGCATAAAATGCATAAAATGCATAAAATGCATAAAATGCATAAAATGCATAAAATGCATAAAATG
The DNA here is from genome assembly GCF_030247195.1 of Topomyia yanbarensis. Lineage (NCBI taxonomy): Eukaryota > Metazoa > Arthropoda > Insecta > Diptera > Culicidae > Topomyia > Topomyia yanbarensis. Next base: position 21,795 of record NW_026683299.1, on the reverse strand, counting down.
CATAAAATGCATAAGATGCATAAAATGCATAAAATGCATAAAATGCATAAAATGCATAAAATGCATAAAATGCATAAAATGCATAAAATGCATAAAATGCATAAAATGCATAAAATGCATAAAATGCATAAAATGCATAAAATGCATAAAATGCATAAAATGCATAAAATGCATAAAATGCATAAAATGCATAAAATGCATAAAATGCATAAAATGCATAAAATGCATAAAATGCATAAAATGCATAAAATGCATAAAATGCATAAAATGCATAAAATGCATAAAATGCATAAAATGCATAAAATGCATAAAATGCATAAAATGCATAAAATGCATAAAATGCATAAAATGCATAAAATGCATAAAATGCATAAAAAGCATAAAATGCATAAAAAGCATAAAATGCATAAAATGCATAAAATGCATAAAATGCATAAAATGCATAAAATGCATAAAATGCATAAAATGCATAAAATGCATAAAATGCATAAAATGCATAAAATGCATAAAATGCATAAAATGCATAAAATGCATAAAATGCATAAAATGCATAAAATGCATAAAATGCATAAAATGCATAAAATGCATAAAATGCATAAAATGCATAAAATGCATAAAATGCATAAAATGCATAAAATGCATAAAATGCATAAAATGCATAAAATGCATAAAATGCATAAAATGCATAAAATGCTTAAAATGCATAAAATGCATAAAATGCATAAAATGCATAAAATGCATAAAATGCATAAAATGCATAAAATGCATAAAATGCATAAAATGCATAAAATGCATAAAATGCATAAAATGCATAAAATGCATAAAATGCATAAAATGCATAAAATGCATAAAATGCATAAAATGCATAAAATGCATAAAATGCATAAAATGCATAAAATGCATAAAATGCATAAAATGCATAAAATGCATAAAATGCATAAAATGCATAAAATGCATAAAATGCATAAAATGCATAAAACGCATAAAATAAAATGCATAAAATGCATAAAATAAAATGCATAAAATGCATAAAATGCATAAAATGCATAAAATGCATAAAATGCATAAAATGCATAAAATGCATAAAATGCATAAAATGCATAAAATGCATAAAATGCATAAAATGCATAAAATGCATCAAATGCATCAAATGCATAAAATGCATCAAATGCATAAAATGCATAAAATGCATCAAATGCATAAAATGCATAAAATGCATAAAATGCATAAAATGCATAAAATGCATAAAATGCATAAAATGCATAAAATGCATAAAATGCATAAAATGCATAAAATGCATAAAATGCATAAAATGCATAAAATGCATAAAATGCATAAAATGCATAAAATGCATAAAATGCATAAAATGCATAAAATGCATAAAATGCATAAAATGCATAAAATGCATAAAATGCATAAAATGCATAAAATGCATAAAATGCATAAAATGCATAAAATGCATAAAATGCATAAAATGCATAAAATGCATAAAATGCATAAAATGCATAAAATGCATAAAATGCATAAAATGCATAAAATGCATAAAATGCATAAAATGCATAAAATGCATAAAATGCATAAAATGCATAAAATGCATAAAATGCATAAAATGCATAAAATGCATAAAATGCATAAAATGCATAAAATGCATAAAATGCATAAAATGCATAAAATGCATAAAATGCATAAAATGCATAAAATGCATAAAATGCATAAAATGCATAAAATGCATAAAATGCATAAAATGCATAAAATGCATAAAATGCATAAAATGCATAAAATGCATAAAATGCATAAAATGCATAAAATGCATAAAATGCATAAAATGCATAAAATGCATAAAATGCATAAAATGCATAAAATGCATAAAATGCATAAAATGCATAAAATGCATAAAATGCATAAAATGCATAAAATGCATAAAATGCATAAAATGCATAAAATGCATAAAATGCATAAAATGCATAAAATGCATAAAATGCATAAAATGCATAAAATGCATAAAATGCATAAAATGCATAAAATGCATAAAATGCATAAAATGCATAAAATGCATAAAATGCATAAAATGTATAAAATGCATAAAATGCATAAAATGCATAAAATGCATAAAATGCATAAAATGCATAAAATGCATAAAATGCATAAAATGCATAAAATGCATAAAATGCATAAAATGCATAAAATGCATAAAATGCATAAAATGCATAAAATGCATAAAATGCATAAAATGCATAAAATGCATAAAATGCATAAAATGCATAAAATGCATAAAATGCATAAAATGCATAAAATGCATAAAATGCATAAAATGCATAAAATGCACAAAATGCATAAAATGCACAAAATGCATAAAATGCACAAAATGCATAAAATGCACAAAATGCATAAAATGCATAAAATGCATAAAATGCACAAAATGCATAAAATGCACAAAATGCATAAAATGCACAAAATGCATAAAATGCACAAAATGCATAAAATGCACAAAATGCACAAAATGCACAAAATGCACAAAATGCACAAAAAGGCATAAAATGCACAAAAAGGCATCAAATGCATAAAATGCAGAAAATGCAGAAAATGCATAAAATGCAGAAAATGCATAAAATGAACTGAATTAACTGAATGAATAAAACGAATCCAAAAACAAAAAGAATAAAATAATGAAAATTATGAAAATAAAAAAAAGAAAATGAGGAAAGTGTGCATAAAATAAAAAGAATGCAAAAAATTAATAAAAAGAAAAAAATAATAAATTAAATCAAATGAATAAAATTAAGGAAATAAAATTTAAGAAAACTAACAAATTAAGAAAATTAATATCATTAAGAAAATTGCAAAAAAAGTAATCAAACTCATATAATTATAAAATAATTAAAGCGAATCAAATGAATCAAATGAATCAAATGAATCAAATGAATCAAATGAATCAAATGAATCAAATGAATCAAATGAATCAAATGAATCAAATGAATCAAATGAATCAAATGAATGAATTGAATAAAAGAAGTAAAATGAATCAAATTAATAACATAAATAAAATGAAGAAATTGTCTAGAAGGGGTAAAATCGATACAATTAATAAAATGAACAAAATGGGAAATTTTTTAAAAAATACATTGAAGACCTATTTTAATATTTAGTGAATTTTTGGCTGATAAAACGGGAACGTTGACAAAATCGGAGCACATATTTTTCCCTTTTCAATGTACCGATGCCCTTAAATTTAGTCCCTAGACATAGCCTCATAATCCTTTATGATTAATTAGTAGAAATTTCCCCGGTCTGACAGCGCAAAATTTAAAAAAAAATATATTCTTGCATATTTTGAATCCCCAAGATGAAAAAATATGCTCTAAGAACAATTTACTCGAATTCAACTTGGTTCGCTGCTAGAGCCCATCAAACGGAGTTTCATGGGGCAGACCAAAGCGAGACAAAAAGCTGGCAAAATCAGGGGTAGGCAATATCGGGTGCTGATGAAATCTGGTCTTCATTGTAATAAAATTTATAAAATTACTGGGAATTATAAAATTGATGAAAGTTATAAAAAAATTAATATTATAAATGAAAATAATAAAATTAATAAAATATATAATAAAAATAATAAAATGAATAAAATCTAACAAAACGAATGAAATGAACACAATCAGTAGAATTAAAATGAACAAAATCACCAAAATGAATAAAATTAATAAAATAAATAAAGTTGTTAAAATTAATAACATAAATTAAACGAATAAAATGAGTAAAAAATCGAATATCTATTTCCGCTTGACTGTATTTAAAACCCAAGTAAGAGAATGGACAAGAAAAAATCCATTTAAGGGTTATCGTTTCAAAAAGCCCCCTTCTGTTGGCCAATTAGTTTTAAAGCATCTGAGAAAGTGGCTACATAAAGTAGAAACTTTGACTGTTTCCTTTCTTTTGCTTTTTTTCATTCTCGTGTTCATTCTTCTTTTTTCATGGCTCAGTTCAGCTCATCTGGTGTGTCGATTTTATTAATGACCTTATTTTATCTTCAGAAAATGGTAAAGTTTACTTTAATTTCTGATAAAAGGTGGATTTTGGGCATGGATTTTTGGCATGGATTTTTGGCATAGGTATTTATTTTGCTGCAAATGGTCAACCTTTGCGAATTACGTTCCTACATTTTCAAAGAAAAACATAGTTGAATACCATATAACACGAACATCATTAGTTTACTTTATACGAATAAAAATATTTTTGCCTTTCTCATATAGAAAGGTTATGCAATCACTCTGAAAAACGTCAACCTAATCCCGGCCCGGAGGGCCGGGTGTCATATCCCATTCGACTCAGTTCGTCGAGATCGGAAAAAGTCTGTATGTGTGTGTGTATGTATGTATGTGTGTGTGTATGTGTGTGTATGTGTGTGTGTATGTATGTATGTGCGTATGTGTCAAATAATGTCACTCATTTTTCTCAGAGATGGCTGGACCGATTTGCCCAAACTTAGTCTCAAATGAAAGGTGCAACCTTCCCATCGGCTGCTATTGAATTTTGGATCGATCGGAATTCTGGTTCCGGAATTACGGGTTTCAGAGTACGGCCACACAGAAATTTCTCATATAAACTATAGGAAAAATTAAAAATAGAATTTTTATTTTTGATGCTAAATGTGTTCAAGGTGCATGAAACGTCGAGATTTGATGCAAACTCGAAAAAAAAATTTGACTACGATTCACTTTTTTGGATTTTGGCACATTTTTGCCTTTCTCATATAGAAAGGTTATGCAATCACTCTGAAAAACGTCAACCTAATCCCGGCCAAATTTTTTTTTCGACTCGTTTAGGGTTTCTGGATTTTAACAGAGGCGTAGTTGATGGTTTACGGAGAGGGGTTACACCCCCCCCCCTCTACTGTTCGCGCCCCTCCTTTAAAAATCTCCTTAAATCACCCCTCAGACCACCACCCCATCCAGCCCTCATACCCCTCCCTTTCAACCCCGTCATCTTTAAACCACCACTGTATCACAAAGCATAATAATTTAAGCTGGGGAGTCGTTCGTTCATGGGACTTTCGCCCTCTTCACATACCCAGCCCCGCATGACAAAATGAGTTAGCAAGCAGATAACATTGATCTAATGCTGATTAGGCTAATGGAGTATGATATTTTTTTGTTTCAAGTGTTTCACCGTCGACACGTAGCTCATCAAGTTCGTGGCTGGCATGCCATTGTGTATAAGTGCAAAGTGTACTAAGAATGTAATGGACATTTCCACAATTATGTTGAACATAAAAAGCCTCCGTGCCATAGTTTAGAGAAATGAGAAAGGCACAATTGCACCGCTAGGTGGATTAAAACAGGTTTTTTATTAGGAATGGTGTCTCAGCAAATATTCTAAATTTAAATGCTGAAATTAATTGAAGGAAAATGTCAGCATAAAATTGATCATATACGTCAATCTTTGCAGTTGCGTTTTTTTTAATCAGTTAGATTATTTGATAAGCCATTGTTAAATCAGCTTGAAAGTGCCAATTTCTTTGCTTTATTATTGAATTCAATAACTTAGCGGATTAAATATTGAGATATATTTTTAACTAAGAATTTTTACAGCTATCTTAAAGTTTGGGATACATTTTGATATAAAAGAGGGGGCAATATAATTTTATCAGTATAAGGGGAGTCAATTTGAGCTAGTTTTATAAGAAGTAGTTTTTAGCAAGAAATATTTTTAGAGCAATTAGCTATATTAAGCTAAGGGGAACAATTTGACATCCATCTTAAAACTAAGAATACCGTTCTATATACTGGAAGGGGCTATTTAATTTTATTGAGACAAGAGGAGTCGGCGGTTGCGGTTTGATTCAATTCAATTGATACGACAAGCCGTGCAGATCAGCTGAATCGTTAAATGTTGCAAAACAAGAAATTCAAGTTTGCACAATTTTTTCCCATCGTTATCGCAGCCAATTAATAAGTTTCCTTCTGCATGCAAAGTATTTTCCATTTGAAAGTTTCATATAAATCTCCGCTCCGCTAAGCTTTCTTCCAAGCTAGACGAATCCTCCGAACGAAAACTTTGGTTTGCGCCCTAAACATTGCATATCAGAAATAAACCTCCCGCAGCAAAACCTCGCCCGGCGCGCGGTTGACTGAAATGAAATGCTCGGTACCTACTATTGGTCTGGTTCCCAACTTTGCACAAAACGAAACACCAACCGAGGCAACAATCTTTTGAAGTTCACTTGGCCGTATCGCCGCTCTTAGTCAAGATTTACCTCTTGCAAACATTTTTTTTTCATTTTGTATTCAGTTGAAACTTTTATCTGCGCCGAAAACTCGCAAGAGATAAACCGAGCGTACATTTTTCACTCTGTGGTGCGGCACATATCCGGTTCATTCTCGGAATGGAGAAAAAAATAGCTAAGCAAGTTTCGACAGAACGAAGATCGTCCATACCGAACAACTACGGTACGGGTTCGAGTTTGAGGAACCGACGATCTACCACCAAGCGAAAAAAAAGCTCGAAGCCAACCCTAGGAAAACAAAACATCAAACAGAACGGTGGAAAACAAATTTGCCCGAAATATGCAAATAGCCTTAAAGAAAATTTACCTTTCCCTTTGTTTTGTTTGCCCAGTCTGCTGATATTGTTTGTTTTTTTTTCGTTCGCTATTAAGAAAGTCCGCTCACTGCCCCCACCAATTACGTAGGGGGTATACTGTTCAACCAAACAATGTCAATATTCGTTTAACCTTTTGATAGATTCCACATATTGTTTTCGATTCGATTCGGAGAAACTCTTTCGGCGTATTCTAATAGAAAATGTTGCAGCTATTTGACCGCTCGTGCGGTTTTCGTCCGCTCAAACATACGAGGGCCTTCTAGTGGATGGCGACAAATTCCATTTTATTAGTCAACCCATTTGAAGGTCGTACTAAAACGATTCGCATAAAATCAATAGGTGTCACACTGAGTATGATTCTTATTTTTTCATCTATAGTTTCTGTTTAGTTTCTATGCATACAGTTAAAACAATCAACGTGCAGTTTTATTTCTTCCATACAAGTGCGCCTCACTATAATAGGAAGGGGAGCAGTTAAATGGGAATAGGAAATCTTTTCCGAAACGAAACCATTCTCTCGATTAATCATTTCACTAACATTCGTCCCAGTTCACCATCGTTCTATTTTTCTATGCCTACCGACATGCGATGACATCCATTCAATCATACATTCCAAATTCCATGTCCGGCCGGTATGATGCGGATGAATATAGGATAAAAACCCGCCAGGAATACGTTCCAGCCTCTCGTGTCAATTATCCCAGCGATTTCCAATAACCATCGCGTGTCGCGCTCCTACGAGAAAATCCCACCCAACCTAGCGCGCGGTGCAGTGCCTACTACACTAGAGCGAACCGTGTGGCAAATATTTGCCCGGATCAATCAAATCAAATAATATGAATTTTTCATCGGATCCAATATCGACGAAGAATGAACGACCGAATCAGCTTCTTTCGTTCGGTCGGTCGATCGGAGAACGTGCCCAGGTTTTAGCCCAGGAATTTAGCTACCGTTGTGCTTCCAATTTTTCCTTCATTCGCCGCTAGCTCTAGTAGAAACTGATTGCGGAGAAATTCTACCGTTTTTCCTAACAATTGTTGAGTATGATTCCGTTCGGACCTTTGCGCCGGGGACAAAGCTACAACGAGGAAGAGCATACCGAATGAAACACCTTTCATCGTTTGATAGAAACCCCAAAATTGTTCCTTCCCATGCCACGGGGGTAGCAAACCGAAGAGAATCGTTTTAGCGTGGATGAGTAAAACGATACACCGTGTCGGAAATATAGCAAAAACAAGTGTTCTACCTCCCTAGCAGTGAATGTAGGTTTTCTTATGTTCAATATAAAACGTAATTCATTTTATGGATGGCTTGTCATTGTTGGTGGAAAATTTTCACAGATTTTTTCTATTCGTTTTTTTTTTTTTTTGGCACGGCTCATAGCGATAGCTTAACGGAACCGTGGATCTTTGATACAATTACAATACGTAAAAAAAAACAAATATTATGATTTTTTTGGATCTCGTGCACGTAACATTCTATTCCGCGCGGAGACCTCCTTTCGCGGCGGGGAAACGTTTGTCCACTCGCTTACTGTGTCATGGGGATGATTTAATTCTCTCGCGTCTTTCATGTCAAGGTCGTTAAAACTGCCTCGATGCTCACGATCAGATGTTCTTCCTTCCTTCTTGTACTTATAGGCGATTAGCGTAAAACTATCGTAATTGTTATTAACTTTCTCCCCGATGCTGCTTTCAGTTTATTTTGTGGTGCTGGATGCCGAGAAGACAGACGACTTCCGTGAGCATTAGCTCCATTTTCAACTTCAAAAAGTATTCTTCCCTCCGCGAAAACTCGGTCATATTGAGCAAAATTTATAATCATCGTTGAGACGGAGCAGAGTTTTTTCATTGACTTTACTCGTGATGACAAGAATAAATACAATATGCAATAATTATTATCAAAAGGGAAAAATGGGTTAAACTAATTTGTGAATTAAGGGCACAAAACCTAACTTAAATTAAGTTTTATTTTTTTGTGTTTCGAATTCATCTCGTCAGTAACTAGCACCATCTGTACGATGTATCTAAACTAGTACCCAAATTAGCATCTAAACTAGTACCCAAATTAGCATTAGTGGTCGTAGGCTGGAGTTCCTGGTTTTTGGATGGCCTTGCCTTGCTCCAAGGCACGAGGAACAATGCAATCCTCAAGAAACTTTTTAAATAAATTCGACAAGCATCTCTTGGCCGAGTTTGGCAGATTCTTCAACAAGTGGAATTTGGTTCTGTTTGCCCTTGATGCTTTATTGTTACATGACAAGAGAGCAAGTTAGAACTCGAACATCGGAAAAGGTGTTTCGTTTGCGGTATCGGGGGTGGAGGCGAAGTTGGGGAAGCAACTCGGTAGATTTTCTGTGCCGGGGCGGAATCCGATCAAACCTTCTTGGCGAAACTGAATAGCCAACCAGTGGTTTGAATATTCCACGCTCTGGTTAGTAGTGTTTCGTTTTCGCATACGAGTGCTCATCGATATTTCCTTTGTTAATTCGTCGACGAACCGGCGCCAGTAACTACGTGTTTTGGCTTTCATCAAACTTTTCAAACGCGTTTCTAATATCGTGATAGCTAGCGGGTAACCCGTCGTTCCGATAGATCTTGAACGCTGCTATCTTCTCCGTGAACACGTCTAAGCTCTCTCTGGCCTACCACGGGTTGAGAGACCGTCGGCGTCGGCGAGAGTTCACGTCTGGTACACGTTTAGTCTGAGCTTGAATCACGGTGTTGAGAATCGAGCCAGCGAAAAATGCGTACTCTTCCTCCGGAGGAAGCTCTTGTGTGAACATGATTTTGTCAGAAATGGAGGACGCGTGAGGTAGATTAATTATCGTCATTAAGGCATGCCATGGGAGTTGAAATCATCTAAAATTAACCTCGGAGCGGGGAGGAGTTTCGCAATGTCATAAAGTTTTCGGTGGCTAACTAAGACTATAGGGGCAATGTAGGTGGAAGCGATGCAAAGGGGTTTATCTCTAATTCTAGTTTGGCAAGCAGCAACTTCAATGCCTGGAGGTCGATTCGATTGAATGATTAGCACTGTTTGATTCCGAGAAGTACTGCTCCGTAAGAGTCTTCTCGATCCAGAAATCAGGAATCAGAACATATTGGCTCAAATGGCACGATCCCCGTATGTAGTCGGGGATTTGTGCCTTAAAGAGAATCTCGATCCAAGCGAATAATATTGAAGTTGAGATCTATTTCAGAAGTAAGCCATGTTTCGCATAAATCAAATTTTCGGGAAAATGATTCTGCAATTCCATTGTAAAACAATAGTGAAAGCCGTTACCTGATTCGATGAATAAGCCATCGAAGGCTGAGAGGAGGGGCCATTTCGCACTGCATTAAAATGTTCTTACTGTGAGCAGAAAGCTTATCAGAATATTTATAAGAGGTTCCGAAATGTTCAAAGCTGTCAAAATATGGTCCACATTGTTAGAGAATTGTATAAAGCCAGCGCTGGTTCTCTGGCTGAGATATGGAACCACTTGGGATTTTTTATGCCCCTGGAAGTGCTGGCAACTCCTTAGCTGAACACAGGTTTTTGAGACCAGGAACTGCTTGCTTCGGTTTTGCACCGGTACTTCCTTGAGCTGTTATTTTTGGAGGACCTTCTGATCTTTACAGCAAAGCTTAGGAGATGAAGTGTACCTCCTTTTTCTATTGCTACTAGGCGCAGCAAAAGATGTTTCTTTCTGGGGTTCATCATAGTGGCCTTCGTCAGTAGAGAAGTTAATATAGATATTCGTAAAGACCGATGGTGTAGTTATCTGTAGCATTTCTGCGAAATATCACTTAGAGCGCCGCTGAAGGGAACGTTTCAGATTCTTCTCACGCTGTTTGTACGCGGGACATGTCGGGAGATCATCTGAAATTCGCCGGCAGTAGAGACACTTTTCGAAATCCCTTCCAAACGAATCATCCACATGATTTCCACTGCATTTGCCACAACGAATTTTATTGCTACGATGGGAGGCTGTGTGTCCCAGTTGTTTGTAATTTGTGCAGTTCATGACCGGCGACACAAAAAGGCGAATAGGTATACGAATCTTGTCAAAGAGGAGTTGGAGCAAAACCGGCGAAGGTCACCCGACATGAGTCTGAGTTGACGCATCCCGAGCAAACGAGAAACCCATAATACCCCAATGCTCATGGTCCAGATTCACCCCCACTATATGGTATTTTGATAGTGTTTTCCTGATGGGATCAACTCATGAAAACACCATCGCCATGGTCCGGTAGATCCCACGTAAAAGCTAAATTTTGCTGTATCTAGGAGTTATTAAGACCATTTTAAAGTGTTTTGATAATTGTCAAATTTGAAACGGACCATATTCATAGTCTTTTTAAGGGGTTATATGGTGTTTGAGCCCATGAGAATTTGATCGGGATGTACTCTTCCCGTGCTGATGCTGAATGCAAACGTTTCCAATCCAGAATGTTCGCTGACTTAAGAATTGGTTCATTAAAAGAGTCAACCTCATATGTCAGCAGATCCGAGCAATATAAAATCGAATCGGAGACGACCCCGTCACACTCAACCCGCTTTGATGGTACATATACTCTATACTCCTTCGTAAAAGGCCAGTACACAGCAGAATCGTTTGCCTGCTTGAAACTATTTACGTCCACCCGAAGCTTATGAGCGCAAATTTTCAAAATTTCTGTCACAGTTGAAAATCGCTCAATCAAAACTCGAAAAATCCGTAATAGAATTAAAAAATATTTTGTCTTTGGTCCAGAAAAAGATTACAAATGGCCGGATTGCGGAGGGTGGGGGTACAATTTCAGTCGAGGTTTTCGACATCCATCTCGCCTTGAGGCAAATCATTATCAGGGGAAGTCATTTTTGTGCGGGCCTATTGTTCAGTGCAGGCTAATATTGGAGACAAGAATGAGAAATGAAATATTATAACGGTACTTAACGTTTATATATAACCGTATCCAGGCGACTTACTATAAAAGAAACACTGCTGCTTTATTACTCTCCAGGCCGAATGACGGTAAAAGCGCAAAAACACAAAAGAAAGGGAAAAGTGCTGAATCCTTGACAAGGCGGAGAATGCGCAAGATAACCTTGACAACGGATTGGCATTATACTTTATAACGCTACACTGCATGGACTGGAAAAATCGATCTATTGGTCCGAGAGTCACCGAACGATTGTGTAATTATTATTGTAAAAGGTCTACTTATGATTGACGACAAATAAATAATTCATTTTTTCAATTTATTGATCTACGCCTACCAGTGATATTCCCAGAGTTTCAATCTCGTCGATAGGAAGATCCTTAACCAAGATTTCTTTAAAAACTTCGTTTATAGTGCATCTTTCAACCACCGCATCTGCGAGGTAAATATCCGTCAGGATCCCTCCAATTACACCACCGTATCGTCGGACCACATTCCGAAATTTCAACCTGACCACCTTGAATGTTTTAGGTTGCGCCCAGACAATCCTCCTGGCACACTTGTTGATTGATGGCCAGACCGCTCGGCTTGAACCACTGCTTCGAAATCCCTCTGCCCAATATGGCGATGTACAGCATATTTTTTTTTCAAATTTATGCTTAAACTTATATTTTACTTCGTGGGGTGTGGCCGACCTGTCGCTGGAATAGTATCTGTCATTTCCTGGGTTCGGTGAAACAAGGTTTGGGAGCAGTGATATTTTCGGCCGGCGTCACGCAAACTCGTTCAGTCCTTGATGTTCGACAGATTTTTCAACGATTCCTTCTTCTTCATCATTATCTTCGCCGGATGGCCACTACCGGCATTTCCCTGTACGCTCAGGGATGCCAGGATCTAATAAACTGTACTCACGGGCACGTTTTCGTCTCGAAAGTGGTCTACCGTAAACTTTTTTCCACGATGACCGTGCGTTTCGTAAAACCGTACAATACGCTCACGCAGTGCTTGCTGCTTCGACGCCATCTTCGATTGAACTGACAGCTCCCAAGAGAAAAGAAACATGCCATCCATTTCTAAGGAGTCCAGAGAGCAATTTTCTTGGAGAGAAAAAAAACTTACGGTCTACACTTCAGTTACAGAAACGTATTGAAATAATTCTCATTTTTTATTGAGCACCCATTGGTTCGAAGCGAAGTCATTACGTAGCACTAATATAGATATTAGGTTGTGCATTTATAACTTGCTTAATGTCTACTGTTTAACGGTTTCCAAACGTCGTGGCTTCAGCAATGTTGTTGGTCAGCTAATGGCCACATATATGGCAATCATTTTTATTTTAAACTGTGTCATTTCGTGGCGCTAGTGTATATGTGGAATACTGCATTTCAGAACTCAAATTATGTAGTATATAAAAACTTGAAAATGTAGTGGAAAGTTCTGAAAACATTTTTACTTCTCAAGTTCATTGTGAATGCTAATTCTGAATTGAGTTTGTTTTCCAAGTATTTATATTTCAGCTTCCTTAAAATATACTTCATTAATTTGGTCAATGAAAATGATTTTTTTTTAATTTTTCATTTTCACGTTGGAGCATTTTTTTTAAACATTGCAAAAAGGTTATGATTATTTTTATTTTCTTTTTTTTATATCATTTTATGATCCAATGTATCGTAAAGGCATTCGATAGGATTTAGATAGGGTCATTAAGTTGGATAGACCATATTGACCAGCATTACCTGCTGCTCGAGATTCCTTACATAGCCCCTGACAGGAATGATTTTTGACACACTTGATATAAGAAGTTCAAAAATTTATCACTTCACATGTACGCCGGCGTCCCATAGTGACAGAGTTTCGAATTAAAGTAATCACTATTCGTACGGTATTTGTTGTGTTATAAATTTATTTGAAACAACGAACTTTCAAGGTAATCACTTGACTTGACACTTGACTTGATAGAAAATGTTCAAAATGTGTTGTTACATATGTACACTAGCGCCACGTCTTAACAGCATACCGAACTAAAATGATTATCATCCACATCACCATTTCCTTTTTTGAACAACTTTACTGAAGAAACGAGCTATTCGGGTCTTACCTGAAGCGAAATAAAGCAAGTTAAAATACTCAACTTCACATGCACGCTAGCGCCACATAGTGACAAAATTCTGACTCAAAACGTTAACCTCTCGCATCCCCTTGGCCTTTAGAACAACTTTGCTGAAAAGATTTTCTTTTGTGGATCAGCAGGATCTCGCGATACAGCATCTCGAATTTACACTTTTAAGGTGATGCCAAAATTCTTGAGGTGTTTCAATATTCATACTTTTAACCGGTAGTGTATATATATAAAATTCTATCCACAAGCTAACAGTACAGATAAGTTCCTAGAATTAAGTCGACTAGTAGAAGATTAGTATAGGTATAGGTTGTAGATCTCGCCAAATGCAACACAAAACGATGTTTGAAAAATGTTGTATACCCTAAAAATTTTGATTTATAGCAAAACATTATTTTTTGGGACTTTCGGCTCTAAATAAATTATTTACGTGGTCATTTTTCAATCGATTTTACATTTTTTGAGTGTTCTGGAAAGAAGTTTTTAAGCTATAAATCATGATTTTAAGGGTATCTTAAGGGGTTATATACAAAGTTGAAACTCAAAAAATCGAAAAAAAAAAATTATTGAATATTCTGAAAGTAGATAAATATCTGTATAATAGATAAATATATGTAAAAATTTCATCCAGATCGGAGCACTAGATTCTAATTTACAGCCATTTTCAGCGCGCTGGTTCTTCCACGAATGAAGTTAACACAAAACTTTAAACGCAATTATTTCGGAATTCAGTTTTTTGAAAAATACCGTTGCGGTTCACGTGATATCTCAAAAACTATTCATCCGTTATCCATATTTTTTTTTAATTGTTTGTATTTACATTCTCATGTACTTGAACGGTTTCTTTTCATCCAAAAAATTTCCATTCTGTAACCCATCAGCACTGGATGGAAATATACCTATTTTGGCGTACCCTTTCCGTAGAGTGTATTTGTTTACATAGCATTATGCTCACCGCTGTTCGAAACCGTTCACATTTAGTTGCAAATTTTCGTTTATTTTCGCGTTTGTGAACGGTTTTGTTTGTGCAGATAGGTGCAGTATTTTTTTGTTTGACATTTGTGTATAATTAGCATAGGATTTATTTAGGCTATCGCTCTCCTCTTGCGAAAATAAGTGTGCGCTGGTTATGCTGCTCATCGATGACAGCCATGCCACAAAACGGTTGGTGTTTTGTTATGGTCGAGTGCAGAAGACGGCCATCGTGAAAAGGACAGAAAGTGACGAACCACGGCATCAAACAGACGTCCAGATAAATTTTGTTTATTTTTCGGGACAGTTTCCCGCCACTAGAAGAAAGAATTCAGTGTGCGCGTGAGACGGAGATATAGAACCGTTAAACAGTGCCGGCCCATGGTTCGGGCACTAGTGAAGTGTGTGGTGTTGACTCGCCATAGAGGGAAAGCTAACAGCAAAGGAGCACTCGCGCTTCCCTGGCTAAATAATAAGGAGTAAATATCGATCGTTCTCATTGTGGAGGATCAGTCGAATGAGCCAAGCTCTCCTCCACAGTTAATCACCAAGGAGAACGAAGCAGAGCGGACAAAGGTTCCTCCTGGGAAGATCACTGCGGTGACTTCCGGTGACTCGTTTACGACGAGTAGACGATCCGGTAATTTATCACCACCGTCGCTAGGGAGGTTCCAAGAAAGAAGCCAAGCTCACCTCCTTAGCTAAAAGACAAGGACCGCTGCCGGAGCAGCCAACGGAACCCGAACAAGCACGCGGTCGTTGTTGTCCCGGCCTACCGGAAGGAAACCGCCTGCCCACCCTTCACCAGCAGCATAGGGATCCTGCATCAGCAGCAGTGGAGAGTAGAAGTAGAAATACACCGTAAAATTTAATTGTTTGTTTACTTTTTGTTGTTGTTTTGAAAATCCGAAATTCTGATAGAAGAATCTAGACCGCCCGGACAAGAAGGTTCCGCCGGGAAATCAAGAACCCGAGTAGTGGGCAAACCGCTACTTACGCGATGAATTTTTGTTTAAAATTTTGAACACTACAAAGCTCGTTTTTTTGGTCAACACGTTTTTGTGCAAGAATTTTTTTATTGGGTAACCGATCCGTTCAAGTACACTACAATTAATTTTTATGTAAAAATCTTTTTTGTTTTTGGATTCTAGTTGACCGGTTCGGCTTGGAGAGGATTCATCGCAAACTTCTGCAAAAAACGCGCTTCGGGGATGGGTCACAACTACGACAACTTTTTATATATTTTTTTAATCAACTTGTTTTTTTCTATCTTCGATAGTGTTATCAACGAACTCTCTTTCGCTTTTTCAAATAAAAATGCATTCGCATTTAATAAATCACAAACTTAAATTGATCAAACGTGGTTTTGTGTTGCATTTGACGAGATCTAAAATCTTTAACAGACCACATTGAAAGTACACTAAGGTTTTTTACACGGTTTTTTTGCACGGTCTTTTACACGGCTTTTTTACACGGTTTTCACAATTAGCACGGTTTTTTGCACGGATTTTGCAATTAACACGGTTATTCGCAGTCCTATTGAAGGCGAATGACTTAGACGATTTTTAATCAAGTTTTTTTGCGCGGATTTTGCTTTTATTCAAAGACTAAAGATTTTTGAAAAAGTGGAAAAGGGTTCCTTCTAGCACGTCAACAATTTGGTTGCTTTTGGAACAGTATTAACGAGTAGACTGAGTAGTCTGGGGCCATTTTGAAAACTAAGATGGTGACTTCCGGTTCAATGGAATTCTCTAAAACCCCATCAGCATGGCTATTTTTGGAACGATCAGTTTATTTTTTTCGTGCATTTTATTTATGTCATTCATTTAACTTATTTTATTCACTGTTTCCATTCCATGCATTCTATTCGTTTTTATTCCAGTTCATACATGTTATTCAGTTTCTTCATTTTAATAATCTGAATATTTTTCAGTTTTATTGATTTCATCGAAATTATTTATTTGACACAGTTTTTTTTCCTATAAATTTATAACTTTTTAACATCGTTTAATTTTATTTAATTCATTTTGTCCTGAATTTTACCAATTCTATTCGTTTTGTTTATTTGAATCCTTTGTTTTCATCTTATTAATTCATTAATTTTTTGTTTTATTAATTTTACTCAATTCATTCATTTCAATCATCATATTCATTTTATCCATTTCATTTGTTTGTTTCATTGTATTCACTGGATTCATTACATTCATTCGATCCACTTGATTCATTTGATTTATTTGATTCATTTGATTCATTTAGTTAATTTGATTCATTTGATTCATTTGATTCATTTGATTCATTTGATTCATTTGATTCATTTGATTCATTTGATTCATTTGATTCATTTGATTCATTTGATTCATTTGATTCATTTGATTCATTTGATTCCTTTGATTCATTTGATTCATTGATTCGTTTGATTCATTTCATGATAATTTATTTTATTCAATTTGTTAGTTTGAGTTAATTTAATTTATTCTAGTAGTTTTATAACTATTTTTAAATATTGCCTAATTTTCCATTTAATGATTTTAATAATTTCATTTAAATTAATTCTATTCATTTTATGAATTTGAAAGCCTTTTTTTGTTCTTCGCTCCTTTTTTATTTTGTTCGTTTTATAGATTTTTGATAGTTTATTCAGTTTATTCGAGGTTTTATTCATGCAGACAAGAAACTGTTGTGTGCCTACTTCGCGTAAATTCTGCAAACTAGTAAATGCTCCAACAGTGATATATGTAAGAAATGTCTCATCTCACTGCTAGGTGGATTAAGTTGGTTTTTCTTTTCTAAGCGCTATTGGAACGGTGCCAGGGGTGGTGGTTTTCATAATAACTTTCGCCATTTTCAAATATTTGTTACGTTTTGCTTAAATTCCTTTAGTGTTTATGCATAAAAGTAAGATTTCAGTCATAATTTAGACCCAAGAATTTGACTTAATCAGACCGGGCTAAAGCTAATCCATTAGAATTGATAAAATAATTATTATTTGGTTTAATAAACAATGGTTTATGGGCCAGACATCGCCCTAATCCCATTTCGAAAATTCTCATAAGTTTTGCCTTTCTCATATAGAAAGGTTATGCAATCACTCTGAAAAACGTCAACCTAATCCCGGCCCGGAGGGCCGGGTGTCATATCCCATTCGACTCAGTTCGTCGAGATCGGAAAAAGTCTGTATGTGTGTGTGTATGTATGTATGTGTGTGTGTATGTGTGTGTGTGTGTATGTATGTGCGTATGTGTCAAATAATGTCACTCATTTTTCTCAGAGATGGCTGGACCGATTTGCCCAAACTTAGTCTCAAATGAAAGGTGCAACCTTCCCATCGGCTGCTATTGAATTTTGGATCGATCGGAATTCTGGTTCCGGAATTACGGGTTTCAGAGTACGGCCACACAGAAATTTCTCATATAAACTATAGGAAAAATTAAAAATAGAATTTTTATTTTTGATGCTAAATGTGTTCAAGGTGCATGAAACGTCGAGATTTGATGCAAACTCGAAAAAAAAATTTGACTACGATTCACTTTTTTGGATTTTGGCACATTTTTGCCTTTCTCATATAGAAAGGTTATGCAATCACTCTGAAAAACGTCAACCTAATCCCTAATTTTTTTTCGACTCGTTTAGGGTTTCTGGATTTTAACAGAGGCGTAGTTGATGGTTTACGGAGAGGAGTTACACCCCCCCCCCCTCTACTGTTCGCGCCCCTCCTTTAAAAATCTCCTTAAATCACCCCTCAGACCACCACCCCATCCAGCCCTCATACCCCTCCCTTTCAACCCCGTCATCTTTAAACCACCACTGTATCACAAAGCATAATAATTTAAGCTGGGGAGTCGTTCGTTCATGGGACTTTCGCCCTCTTCACATACCCAGCCCCGCATGACAAAATGAGTTAGCAAGCAGATAACATTGATCTAATGCTGATTAGGCTAATGGAGTATGATATTTTTTTGTTTCAAGTGTTTCACCGTCGACACGTAGCTCATCAAGTTCGTGGCTGGCATGACATTGTGTATAAGTGCAAAGTGTACTAAGAATGTAATGGACATTTCCACAATTATGTTGAACATAAAAAGCCTCCGTGCCATAGTTTAGAGAAATGAGAAAGGCACAATTGCACCGCTAGGTGGATTAAAACAGGTTTTTTTATTATTATCCACAAAATCGGAAAAAGGTCATCTTTGGCTTCAAAATGCCATCTGACTTCGATCTCTGGCATCTACGTGCCAATCCCGTTCCGAAAGCACTAATATTGACTGAATTATTGAGAATTCCGCTGAACCTGAAGTCGCCATCTTGATTTTCAAAAGGAATCTCCAAGACCAGTCCCAGACCAGACCCTCATTCTGTAATTTTCTAAGTTTTTTACTTTCAAAAGAATATAGATTGTTTCCGCCAAAACCGTGTTTATTGTGCATTTTGTAGTTGCATTAATACTGTTTTTTACACGGAGTCCGCAATTATCGCGGTGATTTGCACTTTTTATACGGTATGTATCACCCGTGTAAAAAAAACCTAATGTATATGTATTTTCGGTAAGTTGAAATCTTGGATCTTAAAATGGCTTCAGATGTAGACATCTGGAAACTGCTTAGTCATCCGGTTCCAAAACATTCCATATTGTCTGAGCTATATATTTTCCTATGCCGGAAGTAGTCATCATGTATTACAAAAATCTTCGGGCATTGATCTGTATTATACACTCATCAAGCCCGTTCCGACAATATCCGTATTGATTGGGTTTTAGAGAATTTCACTTAACCGAAAGGTGCCATCTTAGTTTTCAAAATGATGTCAGGCATCGACATTTGGCGTCTTGGCGTTAATCCTGTTCTGAAAACACCCATATCCTTGAAGTGCCGACTTCAATCTTCAAGATTCGTCTACATTGTTCAAAAATCTTCTAAGTTTTTTTGTACATATTTAAAAAGACTTAGAATGAATGCAGAAACCGTGGTATGTAATTGCGAAATCCGTGCAAACAAAATTCAAAAATCGTTCAAAGTCTTTTGCATTCAATGTAACGCAGTATTTTTTACACGGTTTTTGAAATTAACGCGTTTTTTGCACGTATTCCGGAATTCCCGCGGTTTTTTACACGGTTTTCGGAATTAACACGGTTTTTTTACACGACTTTCGCAATTAACGCGGTTTTTTTACACGGTTTCTTTACACGGTTTTTTTTACACGGCACGTATTCCCCGTGTAAAAAAAACCTTAGCGAATATCCATTTTTTTTATTTTGTTGCACCGTGTGATGAATTAAGCATTCGCTCGTACCAAACGAACGAACCATATGAGTCAAAACGTTGGACTATACGCATGCTTCTGCGTGATGATGAGGATCCAAATTTATTTCAAGAATCATCTTTGTCAAGACCATTGGACTACATTGTAGTACCTCTGAATTAAAAAAGATACAGCAACTTATCATCAAAGGCCCAGACTTCGAATGCCTTTCACGATTAGTTCATTACCGCAAAAGAATGTGGCGATACATCTCTCAGGACCCCAAATAAATAAAACCAAGACTTGTTACTAGATTTCTTTTGTCGATTGGCATCTTAGGGTTTTTAGGTGAACTTTTCAACGTCTGCTCAGGCTACTCCTACTGTGAAAATGGTTCTCGTCACATCTGATGGTCACCTGGTCGTCAGAAAATACTAACTTTACGTTTCAACAGAATTTAAGACCCGTTTTGACTACGATAGTATATTTTGGTACACACCACTATAGGATTAATTCCATAACTATATTTACAGAAGTATAACTCGAAAAATGATTTTTGGACATTTAAGCGAAAATGTGAATTTGTGTGGAGTATTTTGTATTCTACTTCTCAAAGTTATCGTTTAAACAATATTTAGTTGCGTTTGCAATTTCTAACTTTTTAGTTGCTGAGTATCCGGAGCAACGATTTCTTTTTAGATTTCGAATTTTAAATTTTTTTTGAATACGCTCATAGCATTTCCCGCAACGAACCGTATTTATTAAATTAACCAATAACACAAAATACTATTCCTGAACTTTGATCCGAACTCACAGACATCGATTTTTTACTCGCAAATTCCTCCACTCTTCTTCGGAATTCGCAAACGTAAATATCCATTCACCGTAACAACATTGTTCTGATTCGAAATCGTGTTGATAAATTATTTCTCCTCTGCCAATATTGAACGAATTCGTTTGTAACTTAGTAAGTTTGCAATTGAATCGGGTGCCCACGAGGAGGGGTGGCGGAAAAGCGAATTGGTGAATATTTATGAACACCTGTCCGGGTGAGGAAGTTTTTCAATCGGAAAATAAATCGCGTGCTAGAGGGATTTGATTTTGCGTTCGATTAAGCTTTCCAATCGTTTTGGCACAGAATTGAAATTTGCATTTTAATTCCAATTACTTTTTGACTAGCAGTTGATAACTGGGAAGAAAGAAGGTACACTTCAGCGAGATGTAATAAACGTGGTTTGAGGTGATTGTCAATTAAATATTGAAAAAAAGTAAGACGTCAGAAGAATTAAATACTTTATGCAAAGCTTCTCCAAATAATATTTACCCTACTCCGGATCAATTCGACTTACTGGGGAAAAGGAAAGAGTTGATTAATCTAGCAGAAAACATCGTTCTTTCTTCCCTGAAAAAGCTAGAGAAAATCCTCAGCTGCTGCAACAACGTTACAGTGCCATTTTCCAAGCCTCTTCAGTGCAAAGTGGCATCATTCCATGGAAGATTACTACTATGGCGACCTTTTTCTAATTCCACTGTCCCCTTACCCTTTCCAAGCTGATGATCCTCCTATCTCACATTCATCCGCACTGGTCAGTCATCCAGAGGAGAGTGATTTGCATTTTTTCGTTTGTTGTACAACAGCTTACCCTAGGCTGCCAAAAGTAACCCTCTTCAAAAACTTTGAGACTTTGGGGGGGACTAGGGCAAGGCAAGGATATTTATCCGCAAAGCATTGAGTAAGCCGCCAGTTATTTTTTTAAATCAACAGTAGCCAAATTCGGTTCCGGCGGGTCCCTTGGAGTATCTTATTATTTTTTTCGAGCCTCATTTGCATTCAGTAGGTTCAGCTGACACTGACCGAACTGGAAAAGGAGTATTCTCCGTACATACTTATCACATGAAATTACCCCAGCGGACCTTTCTGGCTAATTTTCGCCATGTCGAGAAGATAAAGCATGCTGAAGAAAT
>NW_026683298.1:0-105000 GCF_030247195.1 Topomyia yanbarensis | reverse complement strand
GAAAAAACTTTTGTTTTTGGTTCTATGTCAAACATTACTGGAGATAGATTTCCGGCCATGGACCCTTTTGCAATCTCGGTTAGACAAAAAAAATGAAAATTTCTGATCTTAAATATATAAACCCTTAAGGGGATGACCTACAAGCAGTGGTGGAAGCAGGGGATGGGGTCTGGCCCCTTCCGAAAAATTCAACTTGTTTTAAATTAGTTTGAATTTAATATTAGTTACATACTTAAAATCTATTCAAACCAAATTTGACCACCAATACTGATTTTCATTATATGAAGTTTTAACGTATTATGTACTGCACAATGTTCATTTTAAAATCGAATTTTCGAAACCTACCCTTATATCAACAGATAAATCGAAGAATATATCACAACAATCTTTCATATAGCCTTTTTGAGATTCTCACAGACAATATTACCAGAAAACGGGATTCAAACTATTCTTTGGCATAAAATAAAAAACTCATACCACAAATACTTAATTTTTTAAAAAGCCGCGGAAAACAGATCCGGCAAATCAAATCTTTCTTGTTTTATTAGTTTCAACCAGAATTACGAACTGCACTTTCCCCGCCAACCAGGTATTACAGTAACGAAATAGTCCTTGACTACGCCATTTTGTGATTTTTTACAAGAAAATTTTTTATTTTAGCTTTTTGTATTTGTATTTGTATAAAAAAAGTCCAACTGACAATTTGTCTTAATGAACTATACTAAACTAAGGTAAACTAAACATAATTAAAATAGTGACAATACACGACGACGAAACTGCGAAGAGTTCATGACGAAGTCAAAAATTTCAGCAAACTCGTTGAAGCGACGACTCATTGCTAAAATTGGACTATTGGTAGCGTAGTTAGTGCTGCGCATTTCAGAATGCAGCAGGGCTCGAGGACGAAGAGAAAGGGTAGGCGCGTAGAGGTTGATTTGCGCTAGTAGCTCCGGATCATCATATTCAGCCAGCAGAATCTTTGACACGAAGGTAGCTTGCGCTGCATGTCTCCGGCGTGTTAAAGTATTAAGTCCTAAAAGACGACAACGGTCCTCGTACTGTGGCAGGTTTAATGGATCGTTCCACGGCAATTCACGTAACGCATATCGTATGAATTTACGCTGGACTGCTTCGATCCTAAGGCTCCACGTAGCTTGATACGGGCACCAAACGACGTTTGCAAATTCCAACTGTGGGCGCACCAATGAGCAATAAAGAGCCTTGAAGCATAGAGGATCCCGAAATTCGTTGGATATTTTGAAAATAAATCCTAGCAAACGATTGGCTCTGTCGATGGTCGCTGAGACGTGATGAGTATACGTTAGCTTATCATCAAGAATGACTCCTAGATCCTTCACGTGGTCAACGCGTTGTAGTAGAGTTCCTGCGATGTTATAGTTGAAGGTAACCATATTTCTCGTTCGATAATAGCTGATGACAAAACATTTTGCAACGCTAAGGACCATCATGTTTCTTACACATCGGCTTCATTCCGTATAACAAGAAAAAAATTTAAGTCGTCGGCAAAAAACAGCTTTCCTCAACGGCTTAGAACGAAAACCGCATCGTTCACGAACAGTGAAAAAAGTAAAGTAAAGTAAAGTGAAAAAAGCGTACTACCTTGAGGAACTCCGGAAGTGTTGAAAAAGGATTCTGAAACAATATCGCCAATTTGAACAACGATTTCACGGTGCACAAGGTAGGATCGAAGCCAATGGCAGAATCTAGTAGAACACCCCAGCTTATCAAGCTTTGTTATCAGTATCTCATGATTAACTCTATCAAAAGCTGCCTTTAGATCAGTGTAAATAGTATCCACCTGCAATTTCTTAGACATTTGTTCCGTGCAAAATGACGTAAAGCAGACGAGATTCGTCTCGACTGAACGTCCTGGGAAAAATCCGTGCTGAGATGTACTAATGTAGTGTCGACAAGCAGAAAATAACGCCTCGTTGATAATTGATTCAAAAACTTTAGATTCGACTCCTAGCGAAGTGATTCCGCGATAGTTCGCTATGTTGCGTTTGTCACCTTTCTTGAATACCGGGAACATAACTGAGCATTTCCAAACCTCAGGAAACGTTTGCTGCTGAAGCGATAGGTTAAAAATATATGCAAGTGGTGTTACAAGTAAGTCCGAACATTTTTTCAATACAGTTGAAGGCATAGCACTGAGGCCGGGTGCATAAGATGACTTGGTTTTCCGAATTGCAGATATAACCATTTGTTCAGAGATAGTAAACACATCCAAATCAACAGCACAAGCAGGAACGTCGCGAGAGGCATTTTCGAGTTCGTTT
Organism: Topomyia yanbarensis; assembly: GCF_030247195.1. Lineage (NCBI taxonomy): Eukaryota > Metazoa > Arthropoda > Insecta > Diptera > Culicidae > Topomyia > Topomyia yanbarensis. The sequence goes on along the minus strand of NW_026683298.1, from coordinate 102,700 downwards.
GCGGTTGGCGAGTCAGTTGAAAAAACACTCGAGAAAAATCTGGCAAACAGCGTACATTTCGCCACAGTTGTCGTAGCTTCTTCGCCGTCGTAAAGCATCCTTGATGGAAGTTCAGTTTCTTTTCGCTTCGTGTTGACAAATGACCAAAAGCCCTTCGGGTTTCGGCGTAGATTATTCTGGATGCGGTTTACATAGCGTTTGTACAGAAGCTTGTTGTAACAACGATACTCATTACTGGCTAAAGTGAACATGCGCTTAGAAAGAGGACACCGTCGATTTGTATACGCACGTAGGGTTTTTGCTCGAGTACGTTTTAGCTTTCGAAGAGAGCTGTTTGACCAGGGCGGCTTGCTAGGAGGCTGACATTTAGGCACTGAGATCTCAACACATTAACACTCACTTGGACATGCAGTACACTCCAATCAATTTGCGACAGAGAACTGTGCAGCTTTACAAAATCAGTTTTGCGAAAGTTGAGACGGTCGACAGAAAGAGTTTCTACATACTGAACTGATCGAATAGTGCCAATTGAGATTTCAAGCGCGGGATGAAAGTTGTCAAGTGGAACAATCACGCTGGATGCTTCATTGACGGAACATACAGGTATAATAGTTTCACTAACAAAGACGAGATCCAGAAAGCGTGACTGGTGGTTAGGAATCATGCTTACTTGACTTAGCCCGTTGAAAGCAAATCCGTCCAGTAGCAAACGACTGGCGATGTTGGTTGTCGAAGCAATCGGGTCTGGGTAAGCGTATCCGTGTCGTGACGGCACCCAAATGAGTCCTGGCTGATTGAAATCACCAAGGACAATCATCACGCCATCCGCGCCAGCTTGTGAAGAAGCGTTATTCACAGCATCCATGTGAAGTTGCATGATATTGCAGTCGAGTCGCTTTTCAGGAGGAATATAGACAGCACCAATATAAAAGTTCCTCGATGGAGTTGTAATTCTAACCCAAACAGCCTCAACACTGGTTAAACTACCTACATCTATCTCACATGAGGCAAATGCGGTGGAAACAGCAATCAAAACTCCTCCTCCACGTCCGCGAATACTGTTGCCATTATTTCGGTCCGCACGGTATACGGTGTAAGCATCGCCGAAAAGCTGCACTGATGTTATACGCGCATCGAGCCATGTTTCGGGGAAGACGCAAACATCGTAGTCACCGTCCACAGCAGCTAAATACACGTCATCAATTTTCGTCTTAAGCCCTCTCGCGTTCTGATAGTAAATCCGCAAACCATCAGTGTCATGTGAAAGGTGTCGTGCTGCATTCCAAGTTTCAGGACTGCGGGCTCGATGATCACTATCACCGCAAATAGCGCGAGGAGAGCAGGATGTACTGTTGTCAGGAAGGGGAACAAGCTGCGATACGGAGGGAATGACTGCGTCATAACTGTTGCGTCCAGCGGCTGACTGCAATGGAAGGCATACTGAGCGGACAGATGCGATGCGATCGAAATTATCATTTTGACATTGAAGGTTCGCTGGAGCGGTAGAGTCGATTGAGTAGTGTTCATCAGCAGACTGTAAGTGAAATTTACATTGAGGGTGTGCAGCATCTTGAGGTGCTTCGGAAGGACATATACCCTTCTTGGCTTTACCTGACACAGAAGAAGTTGCCGATTCGCCAGGTAGTCCGATGTCGCTCACCGAGGAACATGAAGTTAGACAGACGAGTTTATCCGGGATAGCTTGGCGCTACTGTCCACCACCAGATGGATTCTTCTTCGCAGCGATCCTGATGATAGGCCGTTGAATTTTTGAATTGGTCACAAATTCACGAAAGTAGATGTTCTCCGGCCAAGAGTCTTTGGACAGAGCCTTATCCCTGCATGATTTGCTAACGCCAACTTTGAAGGTGATGAAGCTCAGCGATGAGAGATCCTTATCCTTAGGAACTAGGCGAACTATTTTTGGTTGCATATCCTTTCCCAGACAATCTTTCACAAGTCTAGAAACTTCATCGTCCGTCGTGCTGGGATCAAATGCAGACAAGTAGACCCATAACAGCTCCTCAGGTGGTGATACTGTTTTTATCGTTTCAAACGCAGCTTTTGCTCCACGAATATTAGTGATTTTTGCTTTGAGCGGATCATCTTCACGCTTGCGCTTAGGAGTGTTTGGAACGGGATTATATGCAGCAATCCCTGTCCAAGGTGTATTTACCGTTGGAGATAGCGGTTTTGTGTCGACTTTAACCGAGAGAGCTTTAACGACATCTTTTAAATCAGCTATGTCATCCTTTAATGATCTCAGAGAATTGTCGTCGGGCATTGCATTGTCGCAACAACGCGAAGCCATTCTGCGGAAATTATCGTTACAAAACAAATCAGCACATCCGTTACACATCCAGAATAAATTCCGTGAATGGATTCCCAGGACATCACGAACGTCATAATCCAACTTGACACATATCATGTGAAACGAATTTCCGCAATACCCACGACAGGTGATTCGCTCAGAATCATTTATGACTTTCGAGCAGTTGGTACAAGCCATGCTTTTGAGCGAAGAAAATAACGCCTACCGGGTATGCAATAAACGCAGCAAAAATGAAGCGAACTTGCATGCAACTATCAGCTATCCACCAGAAGATGTCGCTTTTGTCAACAAATTGAGCGTAACGTTGTGCAAAGTGATAACGTCAAGTAGAAAAAAAAAACACGAAACTATCACTTTCACTAAAAACAACACTTGCAGCTATCAGATATGATGCTGGTTAAGTTCATGAAACTTCAAAGTTCTTGCACAACCGATTAACACGAAAAATAAATAATACAAAAATAAAAACGATCATGATTGTTCAACAAGTATAAATTAAAAAGAAAACTACTAGCTTTGTTGACGACCGGGGTGTAGCAAACAGTGATGCCAAAAATACTGTGTTCATAAATATTCATACGTTTTCAAATAAATAGAACTTTTCGTTCCCTTTCCGAATTTTATATCATTAAAGCAGTTCACTCCCTTAATTGTATCTATTAATTTGGGGCATTTTTTAACAAAAGCTACCCAAACAAACGAAAGAATGAGAAATGTTTGCCATATTGACGAAGAAATCGTTAAAATGATATTTTAGTAAACTACCAAAAATTTGGTGTTCGATGCAATAGAAACAAAATATATACTCAAAAAATCCTCAAATAGACAGTATTCGAAGAAGTTTCTTGTGGACGAGTTTATAATGACATTGTTTGCAATTACTTGGAGTTATTTATTTCGCTTTTTGTTTTCCGAGATATGATCCAGATCGATCTGAGGGACATAAATTAGAAATTTAGCTGTGAGAAGGTTCTGGCCAATGAAAGTTTGCACACTGATAAGCGATCAAAGTACATACAGACAACTTGAAATTGTTCGGTGGTCATTTCTAGCGGTGGTAGCTACAAAAATGAAATATATAATATGCCCTGATATCATTATTTTTCCGTTTTATTGAAATAAAATTCGGCTGGTATATTAAAACGGATCATTACAATATTGACCAATAAATAACATGCTATAACTTGTGAAGCCTACAAGATAAACAGTTGGTGTTTTTAGTAAAATTGTTCGCAAAAGAAAGAGCTATAAAATTGCTGAAGATACTATCTCAATATAAATATAACTATAAATATAAAAAAAGTTAAAGAAAATATCTCAATGAACATATTACATCCAATAATTTCTCCGAAGATGCTGTTAATCTAAACTTAGCCGATTCGCTGATAATAGTTGATTGCTTGTTTTTGGTCTTATTTGTAGATACTGGAAAACGGTAATAATCCGTCATTCGTATTTCATGTTAAATATCTCTCCGATTTCACCAAGCTATAGCTCGTTCAAAAAGTAGTCGTGTAAGCTATCTGAAGATATATAAAGTGTTTATATATGTTGTCAATTCCACTAGTACCTCATAAAAAACTGCGAAAAACCCATTTTTTACACTTCAAATATCCATATCTTAGAAACTAAACATCAGAATCAAAAATAAATTAATAACGTTCTCTCTGGGTGATAGCTCTTTCATTTGAAATTGGTTTGGATAAGATCGGTTCAGCCGTTGCTGAGAAACACGAATAAGAGTTTGTCCGTTACATACACACACAGACATTGTCCCAAATCGTCAAGCTGAGTTGATTAGTATATAAGACTCGGCCCTCCAATCCTCGGAAATCTTGTTTCAGCGAATTCTATACATTTCTTATATAAGAAATATAAAAAGATCCCATCTTACCTGGCCAAGTCGGCGAGACGCGTCGCACATTGATTACGACAGGTTGCTCTTCCATGCCAGGATGATGCTGAAAATGAAAAGAAAAATAAAAGTTAAGATACGATCGCCAAGTTGTCTGCGGTATTTCTATGTAGAATAGCCTCATATAAAGTGTCTCACTATGTTCTGGTTTGATCACAATATTTCGATAGATGGATTATGATTTTAAATGTTTTTACCATACTCATCAAATATAAATAAGCATAAACTAATGGTCAAGATTCTGGGTGCGAGCATAGTTTGTAAGTTTTTGTGCGCCGCTCACTTGGCCTGATTAGAATTTTTTCTAATGAGAGAAAAGAGACTTATAAGGTTATAACTCCTACAATCGAAATAAATAAAAAAATTGAAAAGAAAAAGTTCGGCATCCCAATCTAAAAATGCAAGCGACATGTCCGATTATATGGGCGAATGAAAATTCAACTCGAAAGAACAGAGCATGCTTTGTCAAATTCACTTTAAATATAATAAAATAGATATAAACTTCAAGCGTCAAAATCGGATTCGGTAAAAAACAACTTTCAGCATGTTCTGGTCTTGCGACTTTTAATTTCGGTCACTAATAACAAACTGTAACTTGTTCGTCATACTATACTCATATCTGGTGCATTTACCTTACTTCATGTTATAGAATGAAGGAATTTCTTAATTTGGAAAATTCCAATGAAACTCAATATGTTGCAACCATATCTGTCTTACAATCATTTTATCTTGTATCTACATCTTGTACAGTACGTTTTAAATTCCGTAACAGGCATGTCAATTAATGAAAATTAATATCCATCTGGTTGACGATTTACTCTTACGTATTTCAATTGTAAATCTGCTGGACCGCTCAAGGACACTTATTTATATCAGCGGTAACTTTGTCAGCTATCTCACGCTTTCATAACTCTTAAATTCCATTTGTTAAAATTTATACATATTTTATTGTCGTGTGCATATTCTTCTAACGTGTTGTGTGTTGCTGTATTTATACAATGGAAGTTTTTCATGTTAAACTCTTTCATTGCAAAAGACGAGTTTCAAAAGCTGTGGATTGTCTTGGACGCCAAAGAGTTAACGGAACACAGCTCTCCCCATATGAAAAACTCATATCCCATCGTATCTGCAAAAATCTCGACTGCAGTTTGGATCGCCCCAGTAAACTCCTAAAGTGTTATCGCGCAAAAAATCGTATAATGCTAAATGTTATCTTATTTTATGCGATAAATTGTGGATTTAAGTTGCAGCGTGTGTAAGTTTTTATCCGTCCATTTTTATTGGTTCGTTTTATGTCGCCCGGGATTCTTTCGATATACGAGTGGGCTAGCTGAAATTCATATAGCTTGACTAATATATGGAAGGTAACGGTGAGTGCACTTGAGCGAAAAACAAGTTTTTCGGCAAATGAAACAGTTTGTAGCAATACGCGTGGCAACAATATTGCTGACACTAATATCAATCTTTAAGTTTTCCGGTACCTTAACTATGCATTAACTTGGCTCTGAATAATTCAGTCTTGCACAACTTATTGACTTATATACCGGAGTTAAACGGAGTATCTGATCTTCGGGGTTCGCTCGCATAATTTCGCCAAAAACAAAAACGTAATTGTATTTTTAACATGTTCATGCAACGACATTTAATATGTTTTCAGCCAATATGTATCCTATTGCTATTAGCGCTCGTTCCGTTTGGAACCGTTGATTAGAGCTGCAACGATTGCCGTATTGCTTCAAATGGTAGGCTAAAAATTGGGAAACATGATTCGATTTTCGATTCGCTCTAAAACAAGTAATTTACCATTTCTGGATAATTTTTTTATACTACTGTTCTTAAGCGAACCTTACACGTTCAATATTTTTGTCAATACTAGACAGTATTGACTAAAGTATTGTAGGTGCAATGAAATAAAGTTTTATTAACGATATACATTTCAAATGGGATTGACGTATTGAAGCAATATCGTCAATACTCGTATTGGCAAAAATATTGAACGTGCCGCTTTAGGATCAAGGCCAAGATATTGGTACCAATTAATTGGAATTCCATTGAAGGAAGGCAGAACAATTGGCGGATTTGTACGGCACCCTATCATACGGCCATCATACGTTCCTTCTTATACGGTTTATCGGCATATTCTAGAAAATTTCGAACAATCGCTTCCAGGTATATACATAGTTACATGAAAAAAAATCCACTGAAGTATTTCGCGCCAACTCGAACAAATATTGGCAGCACCCTCTCAGATTTTAATATAACTTTCTGTACATGAGAATTTTGTCACAAAAAGCCACTTTGCATACTTTGTTTTTCCAAAAATGATCTAGACTGTCTTTTGAAAAGGGCCAAACTTTTCTTACCAATTTTTTTCAAATGACTATAGTCTAAAAATGACAAATCCTACAAAAAACTGTTGTAGAAGTGATTTTAACAAAATTAGTCAAATTTTTGTATGCAAATATTGATAAAATTCTTCATCGACTCCTACACTGGAAAAATAGATTTTAAAAATTTAGTCGATTTACAAACAAACCCATTTTTGATTTGGATGAAATTTTATTCCAAGATAGGTAGTTATGTTCCCTACCTACCGTCAAAATTTAAAGTTGGGCACTTTCAAGGAAAAAAGTTATTTGAAAAAAAAAACTATTTCTTGTCCAAACTGAATTTTTTCTTCAGTGTATTTTTATCGAAAACTAAACCAATGAAAGTCATAATCATCTCAGAATCCATTTTCCCAACAGCTAGTTGCCTTATACATGCAAAAAGTATCAGTAACGAATTTGGTATTTATTCATAACAAACTTGAATGAAGACTGAAAGACTGGAAGACTGCAGTTCATTTGTTCATCTCAAAAATGATAAATTTTATGAAACAATTGACAAACTTTTCTAAAATTTATTTTATGTCTGATGGAGCAGCAGCACAATACAAAAATAAGAAAAAAAAACTTCGCAGGCTTATGTAGATTCCAGTCAAAGTACGAATTAACAGCAGAATGGCATTTTTTGCAACATCCCATGGAAAAGGACCCTGTGATGCTATTGGTGGCACTCTCAAGCGAATGGCAAAAAGAGCCAGTCCTGCTCGCGACTACGAAAATACCACAACAATTCCCCGAAAGTTATCTAACCGGACAATTGAACAAACTGATAAAAATATCAAAAAATAATTTTCTGCTGCATATTAATTGAACAGTACTACAAAATGTCAGAAGAGCTCTAAGAACTGTATAATAACGCCAAAACAATATCTGATACTCAGAAATTCCACAGTTTTGTGCATATTCCTGGTGGCAAAGTAGAGGCGAAAAGGTACTGTAATTCAGAAGATGAATCAAAAATATTTTCCATGCATAGAAATAATACAAAATAGCATGCATGAAGATAGTTTTAAACAAATGTTATAAATAAAAATAAATAAATAATTATGTAAAATTGAATACATAATGTTGAGGTGGTTATTTCTTTCCCTGATCCTTCCTTAGCATTTAACATGAAAATAAAGAAGTAATAATGGAATATTTGTTTAATGACATAAACTCTTTTCAATGGGATTCTTGATTAAGGGGTTACATACCTTTTTGGTATAAAAATGTCAAGAAAGTTTGAATTTACGTAAAGGCATAAAGCAATTATTTTTATTACATAAAAATATTTTGGTAGTATATTTTGCAGTGAAATAAACAAGCATAAGTTTATAAAAATATATTGATATTTGGTGGAGTTATGGCTTTTTTCCCCGAAACCCTTTTTTATTTAAGAGGTTTGCGGTGATCACGATTGAAGAACATTAGATCATCTAAAATCCCAAAACTCAAAAAATTGCATTAATATATGAGTATTCCTAATACCTAACGATTAGTTAAATAAATAATGGTTTTTTCCTGCATTCGAGAACGTTTTTAGTAAAAAAAAACGCTGTTTTAAGCTCTAAAAATTGTATTAAAAAATTCTTCTCCATGAAACAGAAATTTATGCATAAAAAGCAATCGTTAAAGTACGAGAAAAATTAATTGCGATCAATTGAAAAAAGATTAAGAAAATCGATTGAGTTGATTTTCGGTAATAGTGATCACGAAAAACCATTTTAAGTAAAACGACCTTTTTTAGATAATCGAGTTTTAAATTTCGAATTACCACTGCTCTTGGTAGACGAAGCGCGCTTGGAAGCGCTGTATCTTTCGATCCATTTCTCGGATCTCTATAAAAGTTTGGGAAAAGCTTCTCGAGGAGTTGTACTTTCAGATAAAGCAATAAAAAGAATTAGATTTTATGAAAAATGAAAAGGTTTGTAACCCCTTAATAAAAATATACTTAGTTGCTCAATTAGACAATATCTTCTCACAAACTGAGTTTTATTGGATTCTGAGATGAATATGACTTTCATTGGTTTAGTTTTCGATAAAAATACAAAAATTCAAGAATTTTTTCAATATTTTTTTTTTCAAAAATTTGACTAATTTTGTGCAAATCACTCCTACAATTTTTTTTGTAGGATTTGTCCTTTGTAGACAATAACCATTTGAAAAAAATGGTTAAAAAACTTTGGCCCTTTTCAAAAGATAGTCTAGATCATTTTTGGAAAAGCAAAGTATGCCGAGTGGCTCTTTATGACAAAGTCTTCATGTGCAGAAAGTTTCATTAAACTCTGAGAGGGTGCTGCCAACTCTGAATACGATTTGGCGCGAAATTCGTCCACTATAGGTGGATTCCCTGAGAAAGCGGCCGATCAAAAAACATGACTATCGCCACTTTGCAGTTGTGTTCGCGGTTTATATATCCATATATTTCCTTGGGACCATTCATAAACCCCGTAGACCGAAATTTGAGTTTTTTTAACCCCCCTCTCCTCTAGTAGACTTTTACCAAACCGCCTCCCCAAAAGTTTACGTAGACTTTTCGTTTTTTTAAATTGTGGAAAATGTAAATTAGAAAAAGCACATTAAAAATTTCAAACAAAAATTAAACGTGAGGCGTTCAGATTTTTTAAAACTTTTGAAATATTAAGCACAAAAACAAACATCGATCAATAATGCTTTTCACGTTGGTTTTTTGTCTACGATTGCTCAAATCAAGGGGATTTAAAACCAAAATATTTTTCTACGAATTAGAAAACTCGTATTTCGAATTTCATAATTCAAAATTGATAAACTATAAGAATTTGAAATTATGCTGTCGATTTATGCTATTATATAGACTGAAATATTACACCAGACATGCACACAAATTTCACTTTGAGTGAAAAAAATTAGTTATTTATAATATGACTAGATAATCCAAATTACCTTATTCGATTGAAGGAATTAAACCATCCAAATCTGTCCAAAAATATCTATTTTTCTTTGTAGTTAATAGTCATATCAGAGTATTATCGCAAAGTATCAAAGCTTAACTCCGAATAGTAGAGTGTTAAGCCTATTTGCACCGTGTTTCTATTATCACACTACCCATTTGAATCCGTTGGTTAGTGCAGCGTCTGTCATCCTTGTTCAACGCATTGAGCCAGATGGTACAGCTACAATAGAGGCACTCGATTCGAGTTTTTGTTGTTCTTAAACACGATCACTTCACCGTTTTCAGAGCATTTGTGTTATTATCTTGCTTCTTAACAACGAATCAAAGCTGTCCATGCCAAATTGTACGTATTCCAATTGATTGTAGGCTGAGTAATTAATGAATTAGTGAGGCACGCTCCCTTATATGATGAAAACAGGCACTTTAGCCCAGAACCGGTTCGCACGGAGTGGCGCCGGGTCAACGCGTAGAATTTAACGGGCGTTCGAAGATTTCGAAACCAGTGTAAATGATTTCAAGAGAAATTTCAAACTAATTAACTCGAGTAAACACTTTGTTGTAGAAGTTTAACTACACTACCTACGCTTGAACCATCGAAATTAAAAAAAAATATTAAAAAATCAATCCACTTGTTGTTAAAAACTTTTTCTTGTTAACATGGTAGTTTCAATACTTAACTTTTACCATTTCTTTAACTTTTAGTGGTTCATGCATTTAATAGCCCATGCATGTCTGCTAACTAGTAGTATCTCAGATGATAATTCACGACTGCAGGATTTTCAGCCGAAATTTTCCGCGGAGAGGAATTTTGGGAGATCGTCTTTGGAACTGTTAATCTGTGTTATTCCTAGAATTTTTTTATGAGATCAAAAATATATCTGTTCCCCCTATAAGTCTATGTGGTTTATGAACGGCCCTCTTGGCAACTCGAACATTTTGACACAAGAGCAATTTTTCAAATAGTATTGAAGTTTCTACATGTATTACTTTCAAACTAATTTTGGTCGATTTTTCCAAAATCAAAAATTTTAGTTAAATTAAATTACAAAAGAAAAACACATTTTTTAAATTTGCTATCTTTTGCCAACAAAAGTCCTAAAACAAGGAAAACATTTTAAATGTCATCATGGAGAAACTATCAGTAAAACAGTTTTTCTAGCGGTATCTTTAAACATGTTTTGAAATATCATAGTACTTGACAGACAAAACTGTAATGTTATAATATAGTTAGATTTTAAATATCATTTCAGATCAAAATTAAATATATCCACCGAGATATAAGTTATGAATTGTTCTTCATAAGGGTCTAGAACTTTTTTATTTTGGAAAAATAAATATCTAAGTTTTTATTATTCATTACTCGTTTGTACGACGATCTAAGCTAACAGCTGACATTTAAAAAAAAGTTGAATAATTAGTATCAGAATTAGGCATCTGGTCCTTTGAATTCCATTAGCTTGTGTATGTATGTATGTATGTATTGTTTAATATTTGAATTGAGAGAGTAATCGAGAAGTCATTTTATTTACTCAATAAAAGGCGGAATTTTTAGTGAAAAAATAGTATTTAGTAAAAACCCTTATATGAAAAATTATCCCAAAAACACAAGGTAGGGGTTAGGTATTTTTAACTTAGAATGTGTATACAAAGTTTAAAACAAATCGGTTAAGCAGTTTTTGAATGACAGGTAACACCGCAAATCATGTTTTTTTCCAGAGACGTTCTACAAAAAGCTTCGTCACCGAGTCGTTTGTCATCATTTTACAGCGTGTTTTTAAAATGATACACTATAATGTACAAAAATTTTGATAAATTTGCTTCACGCAAAGTTCTAAACAATTCGCAAAAAAGTGTTTTTTTCACGCAGAAACCTTTAGCCCCCCCCCTTATTACACGCTCACCTATAGGATGAATGTATGTCAAAATGGTAAAATTATGCTTGTTTTAATATTTTTCTACGAGGATAAGTTATCAATTTTTAATATTGGCGGAAAAAGGTCATCCAAACATCCAAAAACATTTGTTACTTGCCGGACCTGAAAGGTCGCGGCTTATATAGCCCCTAGTCCCTGGTCAAGCCACGGGGACCGTTTGGGGTGGGCTCCGAAGGCCTCTTTTCTTGGCTAGCTCGACCTTGAGGCACGGAGGCTTCAGGGTCGGCTCAATGTCACTCTTTCCCAATCAGAAGAACAAACACGGTCTTTTTACTTTTTTCAATGATTTATTGTAACTTATAATTTTGTGTGTGAGTGTACGTGTATACAAGTTGGCGACTACGACGGGAGGCTGTTGCGATGATCTGCGGTTGGTGTGGCGATGATACACGTGGGTTGTTGGGGGGCTGAGTCTGACGTGGCCAGCGATGCAACTTTCTGGCGGGCACGTCTATAGGCGAGCACTGTGGTTTCTTCCGGCTGATCTTCGGCGACAGGTTGGAGATTCAAGGGCACTCTGGTACCACGTAGATGGTTGTAGCTACCTGCTGATGACTCGGAAGTCTCGATGGAACTTCGTGGCTGGTTCAGTGTGCTCGTAGGTACTTTTGACGTGCTTTTAGCGATGATGGACACCACGCTCGGACTATAAGCCACTCCAATGGCTTCAGGAGTTAATAAAATGGGTCCTGCAAGCGGATAATATTGACGAGGGAGGGAAATCTTATGGGATTGCTCCTGGAACTGTTTTAATTTTCGTTTCATACCTGATTCCATCTCGGTATTTATTCAATTCACTTTCTATCCCTTTACGCACTTTACGTTTAAATATTTCCAACTATCTTCTTGAACTATTAACTTTGATGTCTGCCTTTCACGAAGTCTTTAGCAAAAGTGATTCGCATTCTTTTTATCCTAACCCAATAGCTTCCCTCTCACTTGCAATTTTCCTCTCCCGTTTGGCTTTATTTCCTGCTTTCCCATAGTTTCCCAATCCCGAGCGTTTCCTGTTTTCTTAACGTGTGGGTAATTTGATGTTTTGTGTTCATGTGTCTAGACTTATGAAATTCTTAAGTACTTTTTCCTCGATGTATGGGTACGGGTTCGGGTCGGGTATCGGATAAAAATACCCGTTACCCGCCCATCTCTAGACCACTGCTCTTATGTGTTTTAAAGGGAGAGTCTAGCGATTGTATTTAAACTCGTAATTTTCAACGAAACTAGAAATAAAAACAAATCTTATTGAGATACAATATTTTGAATGTAACCTTAGTTACATAGAAACCTCTAGCAGAAATATATTTCGAAGAGAAATAAATTGAAGGAAACTGTTATGTATAACAGTTTTTTGAATTGAATATTTTATTCAGTGTAATTGGTTTCGTTAAGTTGAGCATAACCCTATACAACGCAATCGATAGTATAGGTTCGATTCGAATAAAGAAGCAAGATGCGATCATTCTTGTGAGTATAGTCCAGACAACCAGTTCATCTTTATAGTGTTCCACCGAAAACCCTACAGCATTTATTATCAGCCTCAAAACCTCCACTCGGGTCCGTTTTACCTAGCCGGCTCGACGGGAAGAAACGGCAGAATTCTTAGGTAAGTTTAGTGAAAATATAAAACTAAACAGTGGCGACGAGAAAAAAATTAAAGTGCATGTTAAGTGCTCAGCTCTAATAGTCATTTGCACAACGTAATAGCGTATGTATAAAAAGAGCATCGTGATTTAGATTCTACCCGCGTGGTAGGCATTCCTTTTGTTTCCACTTTCTATTCAGCAAAATGCGTTCTATATAGGGTTACCAGCAGAATTTTATCTGGCTTCTGATGAGCTGTAAGTAAGGTGGTGCGAAAAGAAATATATAATTTACAAGTGCTAATCTATAAAAAAAACGTCATTTTGTCAGGAGGCGTCGATTTCATTCCGAATCTATTGTTTTATTATCTTATGTAACAAAAATTCTTTGTCAATGCAAATATATTAATAGTGTTCTCTTTATTTTTAATCGACAAAAGGTTAACTATCGACGCAGGAAAATCGAAGAGTCGCCGAGGGGTGAGCTGGAAATAAAATCACGTTAATCCTAATCGTCATTTTCTGGAAGAAAAGTAGACGCTGCAGCTAACTGGCTGGTGTGCAAAATAAACAGACAGGAATAATTGGGGTAAACCTCCAACATTTTTCTTTTATTGCTATTCATATTTAATTAGTACATTTTATTCGTGTTTTCATTATTAAATTTATTGTTTTTTATCTAAATTTAAATTTATTATTCAAAATTTTAAATATTGTGTCTGAAATGGCTCAAATGAGCATAACAATTGAGCCTTTCCGTAAAGGTTGTTCCTTTACGGAATGGGCCGAGCGTTTAGATTATTTTTTCGTAGTCAACAAGGTACCGGAAAATGACCAAAAGGCTCATTTTATTGCCTTATCTGGGCCAGCCGTGTATACAGAGTTGAAATTAATATATGCTAATGGCACATAAAATGCAGCCACTGTTAAAGATATTATAACTAAATTAAAAGCTCGTTTTGATAAAACCGAGTCTGATTTAATACAACGCTTAAAATTCAATAATAGAGCGCAGCAACCGAATGAATCACTGGAGGATTTCGTGTTGGCTTTGAAACTACAAGCAGAATTTTGTTCTTTTGGTAGTTTCAAAGAAGCTGCTATAATTGATAGTCATTTCTGGTGTTCGCGATATTGGGTTGCGAAAAAAATTAAACAATGAAAATATGTCATCGCTTGAAGCAACTGAACGTTTCTTGAGATACAAATGCTAAAAGTTTTACAGTAAATGTACCGATAGAACAGGGCAGAATTGCTTCCCACAGTACAGTAAACAGCTATGGCTTACATTTAAATAAATTAAGAAATGTATACGAGTCGGCAAAGAAGTATAACAATCCTTACAATGAACAACGCTATGATACTCCCAAAGGAAACGTGAGGAGTCGATTATGGTATGTTCATAATAATAAATCGCCATACAGCAACGAAACCCGTTTTAAACCAGCTGGGTGGTACGAAAAAGAGGAGAAAAAACGACCAGATTATTCACAGATGATCTGTAATTTTTGTGGTATCAAAGGGCACATCAGGAGGAAATGTTTCAAACTGAAGAATGCTCAGCGAGGTGCAGTAAGCTTCGTGGATGAATGGGAGTAAGCAGGGTCCAGTTCAAAAGGAGGTTTAAGCGAGATTTTCAGCAGAATGCGAGCAGATGAGTCGGAGAGCGACGAAAGAGATCACGATACAGGTGGCATTGAATACATGCAACTTTCTTCAATAATTAACATTAATAACCCTTGTATAGTAAACGTTGAAATTGAACAAAAATTGGTACAGATGGAAATAGACTGCGGATCTTCTGTTTCCGTAATGAGTAAAAGCCAATATCATTCAACCTTCAATAATCCTCTTTCAAAAAGCTTAAAAAAATTGGTTGTTGTTAATGGGGATAAACTTAAAATTGAGGGGGAAGCAAACATTTTTGTAAAATTCAAGGGTAGGCAAGCAAAACTTAAGCTGTTGGTTTTGAATTTCGATAACAATTTTATTTCCTTGTTCGGAAGAACATGGTTAGATGTGTTTTTCTCTGATTGGAGACAATACTTTTCGAATAATGAAATAATTAACAACATTACAAATGCAAATGGCGGCGAGATTGCTGCAATTTTAAAACAAAAGTTTAGTGACGTATTTATTAAAGATTTTTCTAAGCCAATCAAGGGATTTGAAGCAGATCTTGTATTGAAAGATGAAAATCCTATTTTTAAAAAAGCTTATGACGTACCGTACAGATTACGGGATAGAGTGTCTGAATATTTGGACAAATTGGAAAAAGAAAAGGTTATTACACCCGTGAAAACAAGCGAATGGACATCTCCAGTGGTAATAGTAATAAAAAAAATAATGATATACGCCTAGTGATTGATTGCAAAGTATCTATAAACAAGTTGATTATCCCTAATACGTATCCTTTGCCTACTGCTCAGGATTTGTTTGCTGGATTAGCGGGATGTAAAGTATTTTGCGCTCTAGACCTAAAAGGTGCATATACACAACTTTCACTATCAAACAGAAAATTTATGGTTATTAATACCTTAAAGGGATTATATACCTATAACAGATTACCACAGGGAGCCTCGTCTAGTGCTTCAATATTCCAACAAGTATTGGACCAGGTTCTTAATGGAATTGAAAATGTTTGTTGTTATTTAGACGATGTTTCAATTGCAGGTAAAAACCTTGATGAATGCAAAAAAACTTGAACTGGTGTTAGATCGGTTATCCTCTGTGAATATAAAAGTAAACTGGGAGAATTGCAAAATGTTTGTAACAAAATTGCCATATTTGGGTCATATTATTAGCGACAAAGGGTTAATGCCTTGCCCAGATAAAATATTGACAATACAGAAAGCAAATGTACCGCGAAATGTAACGGAGCTTAAATCCTTTTTGGGTTTAATTAATTATTATAATAAATTTTTACCCAGATTGTCTTCTAAGTTATACCACTTATACAATTTGTTAAAAACCAATGCAAAATATGTTTGGGATGAAAACTGTGACAGAGCATTTCAAGAAAGCAAAAATTTGCTGATAAACGCGAGAATGTTAGAATTTTTTGAACCTTTAAAGCCCATTGTAATAGTAACGGACGACTCGGGCTATGGCCTGGGGGGAATTATGGCTGACGAAATTGGTGGAGTAGAAAAACCTATATGTTTTACTTCTTTTTCTTTGAATTCAGCACAGAAAAACTATCCTATTCTCCATTTAGAAGCTCTTGCTTTAGTATGCACAATAGAGAAATTTCATAAGTTCCTGTATGGGAAAAAGTTTACGGTATTTACGGACCATAAACCCTTAGTTTTTGGAAAAAACGGGTAAAAACTCAATTTATGTCACAAGGTTGCAAAGATTTATTTTGGAATTGTCAATTTATGATTTTGAGATTAAATATAGACCTTCTTCCAAGATGGGATATGCAGATTTCTGCTCGCGATTCCCACTGGACGAAGTAGTCCCTAAAGAATTGGGCGAAGAATAGATAAGAAGCATAAATTTCGGTAAAGAAATACCTATAGATACAGTAGCTATTGCTAATATAACTAAAAACGATGAATTCATACAGGAAATAATAAACTATATGCGTAATGGTTGGCCAAAAAATCTTGACAAACGCCTTGTTAACGTTTTTTCTAATCAGCATGATTTAGAAATAGTTGACGGGTGCTTATTGTACCAAGACAGGATAGTGATACCGCAGCAATTGCAAGACAGAACTTTGATACTCCTACATGCCAACCATGCAGGCATTGTAAAAATGAAGCAGTTAGCTAGGAGACTGGTGTATTGGTTCGGGATAAATTCCGAAATAGAAAAATACGTGGAGGGTTGTGATGTTTGCAACAGCATGGCTATAGTGCATAAACCTAAGATCGAATCTAAATGGATACCGACTATAAAGCCTTTTAGCAGAATACATATAGATTTTTTCCATTTTTCGTCCCATACCTTTTTATTAATTGTGGATAGTTTCTCGAAGTGGGTGGAAGTAGCATGGATGAAAAGGGGCACGGATTGTGCCAAGGTAATAAATAAGTTGATTGCATTTTTTGCTCGCTTTGGGTTACCAGATGTGCTGGTATCAGACGGTGGCCCGCCTTTCAATTCGTACAGTTTTGTCGAATTCTTGGAAAAGCAAGGAATAAAAGTTTTGAAAAGTCCACCATACAATACCCCTATTAATGGACAGGCAGAAAGACTAGTGAGAACAGTAAAAGAAGTTTTAAAAAAGTTCTCATTGGAACCGAAATTCAATGAAATTTGGAACTGGGAAACCTAATAAATATTTTTTTAATTAATTATAGGAACAACTGCATGACGAATGATGGAAAATTTCCATCGGAGAAGATTTTCTCATACTTACCAAAGACTTTATTGGACATTTTACATCAAAAAAAGAGTTACAAATATAACTTACTAACAAGCGAAATCCCGAATGATGCTAAGGCTAACAGTCCTATGTTGAATGCTACTAAAAATGATCCTTTGGACAATCTGATAACGGGAGATATGCTTTGGTATAAAAACCACAACCCCCAAAATCAGTTTCGTTAGTTGAAGGCTACCTATATTAAAAAATACTCTCATAATACTTTTCAGGTTGCAGTTGGAAACACAACTTTCATGGCACATCGAGCACAACTAAGGACGGCCAAGACGGATAGGTTCGTGCGGCCAAATGTTACGGTGTCGGTTGGTTACCCTACTAGGAACACTGGCGAGGATAGCGAAGATGAACCATTTTTGGGATTCCCGGATATCAGTACAACGAAAAACAGAAAACGAAAAGGAGAAGCAACGAAGTCGGCGAATGTCGGTCCGAGGCGCTCGAAACGCATGCGATTGGCGAAGGCTGATCCAGATTTTGTTTATTTATAGCAAAATTTAAGATCAAATTTTCTAGTAGCCTGAAGAAATTAAGAATTGTTAATATAAGTGAATTTTACCTTATTTTCGGCAACTGCCGATCTGAAACTTAGTTTAATTAAGATTAAATGAAATTAGCAGTTACTTGGGCATTAGTATTAGAAACTATTAGAAGAGGAAGAGCTGTTATGTATAACAGTTTTTTGAATTGAATATTTTATTCAGTGTAATTGGTTTCGTTAAGTTGAGCGTAACCCTATACAACGCAATCGATAGTATAGGTTCGATTCGAATAAAGAAGCAAGATGCGATCATTCTTGTGAGTATAGTCAAGACAAACAGTTCATCTTTATAGTGTTCCACCGAAAACCCTACAGCATTCATTATCAGCCTCAAAACCTCTACTCTGGTCCGTTTTACCTACACACTAAACCAGCCAAAAGTTGTTCAGTAATTTCTTTTGACGACATGAACAGTAAAGTGATATTTTTACGGAGCTATCAGCAAGTTGTTAAAAAAATTGCGGTAAAGTTTTCACTTTTTAGCGATTTTCAGTAATTTTTCGAATAATTTGCTGAAACCCGCAATATTTTTCACTGAATTTATCAGTACTTCTGTTTTTTTCGGTACATAAACATTATCCAGTAAAATACTGACTGATTGTTCGGCAAAATTGTACCAACATTACCGAACCTCGTCAAAAACTTACAAAACAGGTACAGCAAATCATCTGTCAATTCGCCATTTTCAGAGGAAACTGCTGACTGACCAGTATTTTTTGACGTTTGGAGAGAACAGATTGCGGAGAGTTCGGTAACCGAATTGTTTTACTGAATTGATTACCGAACGGTTTGCTGTTCAAAACCCCAGCAAAATTTTACTGTACCCAGTAATTCAAATTAAGTGTGTAGCCGGCTCGACGGGATGAAACGGCAGAATTCTTAGGTAAGTTTAGTGAAAATATAAAACTAAACAGAAACGTTTTGTTTTACGAATTTCCACATACCTAATTTTAACTCGAAACTGGTTAAATGGTGAAGGTTTTTTATTAACGTTGCAAATCCGTACCTCTGACAATGTGTGTTCACTGATTCTAGCTCCTAAAAGGGAGATATCTGTTTAGAGCAACATATTGAAAACCTACCTAAAACATTAAATGTTAAAAACTAAATGTTCTAGACCCTCCGATAGAACATTTCAAGGTTATGCTCAAATGAAAGATGAGTATATATGCTTCCGATTAGTGAAAACTTTAGCGATACTGATTTTTTTGTCTAAATATTTCCTACCAGAGACACCGTGTACAGTCTTGACGCATAATAATAAATCACGAACCACGAAACTCATTTTCGTATGGATTATGAGAGTGTGTGTAAAGCGAATGACAACTATCATACACGGAACAATACCTAACAATAGATGAATTAGAGAAGTCGTTTGTTAGATTCGAATGAAACAGACGGATAATCATTGTCCCTTATTTCGTAGTTGTCGTCGCTCTCCTTACATAAAATCTGTGAATTGTGTAAACAAAGCATGGAACCTGCTATGACTGGAACCCTAGAAAAAAAACAGCACCGTATCAGTAACCGAATTCCGTTGAACGATCATTTTCAGTTTTAAGATTTAAGATAAATTTAAGATTGCAACTTGCAATCTAGAACTTTTTAGCATAGACCCTTTCATGAATATCGCTGCGTGGGGAAATGCCCAATCCCATCCACCGAGAAGACACAAACAAACAATTCCCCATATAAAATCCTCTCGATTTTCTCTTCGACTAAATCGGCTTGCGTCAGCACAATCGTCCGACTATACCACCAATTAATCGGTCGATTGTGGCACCGACTCTTATGGGGGTTTAACATGGACGTCTGCCGTGCCGACGCGACAGCCGATTAAATATGACCGACGAAATCTGTTGAAATGAACTGGAATTCTGGCTGGTTCCAGTTCGTATTCTGGCTCCAGTGCAACAACCGATTCTAACTCGGTTCATTTCCAGCTGAGCTTAACTGGGGGTGTTGGAAAGGGTTGACCAACGGAAGACCTTCATTGAACCTTTTTCAAACGGACTGTTCATAGAGGGTAGACGCAAGCAAGCCGAAATCAGTGCGGCCAAGCAAACGAATATGGAAAATGTTCAACATTGTGATAGATTTCCATTTCATACAACATTTGATAAATTAGGCTTAATAAGTTCTAGTTATCAATCAAAAATTTTCCACGAAATTAGTAGTTATGTCGTATATTTGTCGAAGTGCACTGTGTCACTTTAGCAACATTGTGCGTGTTGTAGTCTGTGTGTAATTAGTATTTGAAGATGAATTAAGCAAAAATCGAATAAAAATTTAGAAAAAGTTCATCTCATAATTTCCTTATCATAAACCAACTATTTAAAATTGCTGAAGTGAGTGATTTATTCGAATTTTAGTGACAAATCGTTCTGTGGATCAGTAGAAGTGATTTAAATTTGAATTGTTGTGCAATTAGGTGGAAGGTGGTAGTTTGTATTGCGAAGATTGAGCTAGTAGCGATTAAGAAATTTATCTCCGCTATTTTCAAGGTATGAAACAATGAGTGTTTTATTTTATTTTAATTATTGCAAGCTTGCTGCACCTATTTTTAGAAAGTGATAAATGCTAAAATATTAGCTAAACTCCAAAAAACTTTTATCGCTTTTGAATTAAAAATGAATAGAGATGAACCGAGGGGCTGAGATGAATTAGGGAGCATCTACCCTATTATGGAATGATCAACATTTTTAGAAAAGTTGAATAATGGTGAACCGAGGAGACTTGAAAACATTCGACCTTAAGGTTTTCCGATTCTTTGCCAAGCAGACAAACTTCAGTGCTACTATATCTTTCACCAGTTTTCTGATAACTTGCGATGAATTTGTATACGCAACTACACCTGACGTGTCTGCATTCAATATTGTGTACTCTACACTTAATAACTAGTTTATGTGCTCATGCCAAGTGGATTAAATCAAGTGCAAACAAACTCTTATCAGTGGCGCACTGCACACACGAACCATGTTAAGCTGTACCGCCCAACATGTGTCCAGATCTCGAGCAGCAACTGCTAAGTCAAACAAATCTGTTGGATAAGATATGTACACCACGGCGTTGAAAAAGCTACCCCTGGTCCAGACCTAGACCCAGACGATCGAAACCACCCAGGGGTGCTATGCAAATTTTGCGACCGGATTATAGTTCGCCCCAAGATTGATTTAAATGTTTAACCGATATAAAATTATCATAATCGACCGCAACAAATTGGTTAAATATGTAATAATTAATTTCCATTTTACAAACATTTTCCGTTGCGCACTGATTTCAATGGACCGAGCACATCCGTACAGAATGCACAAGGTTTGACGTGTTCCATAATACCATGTCCGAATAGGCCCCAAGGCGATGAATGGCGGAAGCCCGACCATGCTTTTTCATAATTACTAACACATGTTGCGGCAGACTAGGCGATCCTGCCTGTCATATGCTAGTACCTGCCGGGTTTCCTCCCATAAACTGGCGATGAAAAGACAGACAATGATGCTACTTAGGCGTAGTAATTAGGTTGACGACTCACAATATGATGACTATGGCTTGTAGCGAAGTATTAATTTGCTGGTTGATTATATAACTACGTACGGTCCCAACACATCATATTCTACACCAGATGCCGGTGCCTGTGACTACGGAAGGACTCTCTAAATTTCTCGGCGAAATCGTCAGTTACTTGATGAGTTTTCCTCTAACTTAGACTTGTTAGATCTTATACTAAAGAAGTATTTTAACATTTTTGCATAAAATCATGGGTTGCCCTTCGATTTCGTCTCATCCAGAATCCGACACTAACTCAGAGCCGGAATAATTTAAAAAGGACGATTACTTTTGAGAACACTACTCAATCGAAATGTGATTAGCTCCATTATCCTTATGCCAAATATTAGTATGAAAATTCCAGTGTTATCTTTTGCATCTCAAAATGCTCAGATAGATAGTTAAAGGTGATAAGATTAACAGTGTCGAAGACTGCAAATTGATTAGATTTGTCAGCAAAAATATATGCTAATATAAAGTTATGTAATGCTTCTCTTTCTTGTGAAATGATTCGTAACCAGTATGTTTAAGACTGTGCGTGTGGAGAAGGAATATTTACCTCTTTAGTGGGATAATTATGGTTCCAGTTTTCAATAGCTGAAGACTGATGACTGTTAAACTGAAAGTATTATGTTCTTGGACATCATCAACGGTCGAGACATTGAATGAAATATACAGTAATCAAAACGGTAGACTAAGATAAACGCAGGATCTGGCATTATTTGATGCGATACAGGTTCAATCAGTTCATTTTTTTTATTGAATTCTAATATTTTTGATCACTTCAATTTAAAAAAGTCTGTTTGTGTCGTTTTTATAAGATACTCCGCGTTATTCCATATACAATCCCGATGGCTCAATTTTAGGATTGGAATGATAGAATCACGACATATATTAACTGGTGAAGCCAACTAATGGTGAGCCGCGTTTCAAGGCAGTTTCGACGCCTGAACAAACTGGATGGCACATTGAGGAAGCTTTCTTTTCATGGAGTTTACGGCTTTCGAACCTTCTTTTAAAGACTAGCTGATTTCTTAAAATAAAAATTAGTATTTATACGATAAGTTCGTAAAATTAGCCTAAATTTTTTTCAAATCAGGTAGACGTAACTGTTTGCATTTTTAAAACAGGTACTGGTAACCATAGATTGAAAACGTGCAAATTGTTTGGTAACTTATTTCGTTTTGCTATAAAAATAAAATAAATTTGTTGTAAATTTTCTTTCGTTGTTTTCGGGGTAACTTTGATCTGCATAATATGTGTATCGAAATAAGAAATAACGCTCCAAATGTTGTGTAAATTGCATATCTGCAGGCGATTTTATGGCTCGATATTGTGTCGTCTCGCAAGAAAACAAAATTACCTGGAAGGTTTGTAGCCCGTCAGGGTAACAATTTAGCACTGGGTGGAAATATACCTATTTGTGTGTACTCTCTCCGTAGAGTGTATTGTTATTGCAACATAACTCACCGCTGTTCATAATGCTCGTTCATGTTTTTGATGTAAATTTCGTTTAAATAATAGTCCATGAACGTTGTCATTAGTCCAGATAGATGTAGTAAATTTTGTTGTGTATTTGTAAATGTAAATAACATAGGGTTTAGTTAGGTTACCGCTCTCCTTTCGCTGCAAAAGTGGTCTGACTATGCTGTGCTATAGCGATGACAGCTATGAGGCGGTGCGTTTTTTGGATGTTTGTTTTTTCGTGTCATGAGGAAGGCGGCCATCGAGTTTTTAGAAAGAGTTTCGAGCCACGGTGAGTGAACGACGCACAGTGGCGGGTCTTCAAACAAAAGTCGGACAAAACCTCAAATGTTACCTAATTTGGCTGAAAATCACAATTTAAGCTAATTTTGAGGTGCTGAGCTCATTTTTGATGTCAAAAGTCGTAAAATATTAAATGCATTTTTCCATACAGTGTCATTGAACCTTTCTTATAACTATGATCCCGTTTTCATGATAGATTTTCCGTTACTGTTCACCAATGTCAGCAATATCATAAAAAATGAAGAATACTACTTTAAATCCATTGTATAACATATTGGTTTACTGTAGATTGTCTAACTATTTTAAACAAAACACCATGCGCCTCCATATCAGCAACAAAGCTTCAAAATCTTTTTAAAACTTTTTGCGCACCTAGGCGCAGTACGAGACCATGATATTCGAAAAGTAGAGGTAATTTCCCATAGAATGTATACTATGTGACCGTTCCGAAATGATTCCGAAATTTGTTCAGAATACATTAGTGAAAAAAGTATTTTTGATCTGACCACCTCAAACATATTTAAACTAAAAAGTCATAGTTCCAAGCAAATTTACCAAATGTATTTTATTCACTAACCAAGTTTTTTCGTTCCTCTACACAATGAAACTAGTTGTGCTAAAATCGAATGAAAATCAAACGAGCAACATGCATTTGAAGTGAACAGAGCAATGGTGGTTTCGGAGATGAAAATCAATAAAAAGTCCGGACTTTGTTACGTTTAAACTCATGTTAAAAATCGTTCTTATCCAATGATCATAAAATTTTGAATATACATCATTCAATATATGAGAAATTTAGAAAAAATATAAAATATCAATATTTCAAAAATAATTTTTTGAGGTTTTGGCCAGCCTCCAGCCACTGTGCGACGTCGTGTGTTTTTTGGCCCCGTTTGGACGTTTTTTCGCTGGTCAAATCCAGCCAGTTCTAGTGTGCGGAAGAGTATTCCGCGAAAGTGCCGACCCGTGGTTCGAGAACTAGTGCTTTGGTGTCGGGTCGCCGGAAAAGGAAGCTAAGCGCAAAGGAACAACTCGCTTCCCCGGCTAAGTATAAAGGACCCAGAAGACGCCTTTCCGCTCTCGCTGTGAAGGATCAGCAGAACCAGCCTAGCTCTCCTTCACAGCTAAACGTCAAGGAGAGCGAAGCAGGGTGGCCAAAGGTGCCCCCTGGGAAGTACACTGCGGTGACTTCTGGGATCTCTCGCAGGGAGCGAGTAGATCCGGCGATAATTCGCCAAAATCGCTAGGGAGGTTCCAACAAAAGAGCAAAGCTCACCTTCCTTGCTAAAAGTCAAGGACCGCTGCCGGAGCAGCCAACGACAAACGAGAACGCGGCCGTTGTTGTCCCGGCCGGTCGGACGAAACCGTCGCCTTCCTGCCAACAGCAGCATTTTGCCGAGCAGCGTGCAGCGCACAGTGCAGCAAAGGAGAATTGGAGTGAAATAAACACGGTAAATTTAGTTTATGTTTGTTTACTTTTTTTGTTGTTACGAAAATCCGAAATTCCGGTAGGAGCACCTAGGCCGCCCTGAAAAGAAGGGTTCGCCGGGCAAACAAGAACCCGAGTAGTGGGCAAACCCCTACTTACAGGTTACGGCCGACTTTTATCGAACTTTTTCGGGAAATCAATCGAAATTAAATAGTTAACAATAAAAATCTTTGATTTTTTTTAAATTAATTATTGGACAAAGACATTTACAGTTTCTAAAAATGTGATCGGTGCAGTTGAAGTTGATTGATTCCATTCATTGTTTGAACAGATTGAAACGATGCATGAAAGTTGTATCATTTTCAATTTGAATTTGTGTTCATAAAAGGTACATTAAATGACAAAATCCGGTAGATGCTGAACATGTTTAGAAAATGGTTTGTATTTGCAATACGTACGTTTGCCATACGTACGTTTGCTATACGTACGGTTGCCATACGTACGGTTGCCATACGTACGGTTGCCATACGTACGGTTGCCATACGTACGGTTGCCATACGTACGGTTGCCATACGTACGGTTGCCATACGTACGGTTGCCATACGTACGGTTGCCATACGTACGGTTGCCATACGTACGGTTGCCATACGTACGGTTGCCATACGTACGGTTGCCATACGTACGGTTGCCATACGTACGGTTGCCATACGTACGGTTGCCATACGTACGGTTGCCATACGTACGGTTGCCATACGTACGGTTGCCATACGTACGGTTGCCATACGTACGGTTGCCATACGTACGGTTGCCATACGTACGGTTGCCATACGTACGGTTGCCATACGTACGGTTGCCATACGTACGGTTGCCATACGTACGGTTGCCATACGTACGGTTGCCATACGTACGGTTGCCATACGTACGGTTGCCATACGTACGGTTGCCATACGTACGGTTGCCATACGTACGGTTGCCATACGTACGGTTGCCATACGTACGGTTGCCATACGTACGGTTGCCATACGTACGGTTGCCATACGTACGGTTGCCATACGTACGGTTGCCATACGTACGGTTGCCATACGTACGGTTGCCATACGTACGGTTGCCATACGTACGGTTGCCATACGTACGGTTGCCATACGTACGGTTGCCATACGTACGGTTGCCATACGTACGGTTGCCATACGTACGGTTGCCATACGTACGGTTGCCATACGTACGGTTGCCATACGTACGGTTGCCATACGTACGGTTGCCATACGTACGGTTGCCATACGTACGGTTGCCATACGTACGGTTGCCATACGTACGGTTGCCATACGTACGGTTGCCATACGTACGGTTGCCATACGTACGGTTGCCATACGTACGGTTGCCATACGTACGGTTGCCATACGTACGGTTGCCATACGTACGGTTGCCATACGTACGGTTGCCATACGTACGGTTGCCATACGTACGGTTGCCATACATACGGTTGCCATACGTACGTTAGGCGTAATGGATGTTAGGCATAAATTATTATATTGAAGTATTACTTTAAGGAAATCACTTTTTGTTGGTGACGGTCTCGGGCGGTAAGAGCGCAAATATCTTGGAATGCGAAAACTAAACTTGCGTTAATTTCTCGGGAACAATCGATAAATTGCACATGGTTAAAATAGACTCTTGTTTAAAATCAGTCTCATTTGTATTAAGGTATGAATAACGAACATGAACCCCTTCATGCCTTTGTTGTTTATAAACAACAACGTTTTTAAACAGTTATAACTTTTGATTTAGTTAGAATGCGCTGAAAGTATTGTCACTAGAACTGCAGTTATTGCTATTAGTCTGATAGAACTCTGCTGCAGCAGTGCTACCAGAGATATTTCCAGTTAGCGTTGATAAATGAAATATTGATATATCTTCATTATTTCTCATTATTATTGAAAACTGCTAAAACGTATTAATTTGGACCGTCTTCGACCACTCACGTTCGTGCCTAACCACTAAAAACAATCCTTACGTTTTACGCCCTTCTCCCCCACGGAACTACGACAAGGTATTAATTCGTGGGGGGATTGTTGTGCTTTCGTCGCACCTCTTTCTTCTGCTCTATCTCGGAGCCCCACTTGGTTCATGAAGTGGGTCAACCTATGAGCTTTTATTAAACTCTCGACTCTTCTCTCTCTTCTTGTCTTCATCTATTACGACGCTCTCTAGCTCTCGTCCCGGGAGCTGTTTAGGTGCTGGTTTCTTGAGCCATTTAGCTCAAGTTTCCGTGAGTTATTCAGCTCCTGGCCTTATCACGATCTACATGGATAGTCCCCAACGGTGAACTCACCCTACTCCGATCAATAGTTCCCCGATGGAGGAATTACCCCCGTCACCGATACTCGCTTCCTTGAGCCATTTAGCTCCCAGCTTTATCGAGATCAACTCAGATATTATCTATTCCGGTATTTGTTTCGTGAGCCAAGAAGCTCCTCTTTTCGTCACGATTCTGTCGGGTAGTCCACAGCGGAGAATCTACCCTACCGTGAATTCCCAGGCGGTAGATTGCCCTATACCGATGTATTTTTCTGTGAACCATTTAGTTCACCGCTCCGTCTACTCGGTCTAGACCCCAACCGTGGATCTAGCCTACTCAACGGGCCAGCCAGTAGGTGCTGAGGTCCATCCAGCGATTCCGGGTGGAGCGTAGCTTCCGGTTCACTGGCGCCCAAACGACCCGCTGCTAGCTATTCTACACGGTCTACTCGGTCTAATCCCCGGCGGTGGATCTAGACTACTCACGAGCTACCCGGTAGAGTGTTGAGGTCGATCCGGCGATTACGGTGAAGTCTGACGTCCTGTTCACTGGCGCCCCGACGACCCAAGCCCGGTGCTATGTCGCGTACTACTCAACTGGTCCCCGGCGATGGACATAGTCTACCGTCGAAGAGTTCCCCGGCGGTGGAGTTTCTCCCGAAACCCGATTTGTGGTTTCCCGGCACGTTCACACACTCCGGGCAAAGGGGTGAAGAAGCGTGTCTAAACCGATGCAGGTTCTTCCGGAAGCATCCGTGCCCTGACAAAAACTGCGTCAAATGAAAGTTCACCTTTCCATGTTTCCTATGTACCAAAGCAGACACATTTGGAATGAGTCGATGGGTTCACCTTCCTTTCTCCGCGTTGTCGCACTCTTGCTGCCACTAAGCCAACGAGTCCGCTCGGACCAGTCTCCTTGCATTACGTGCATTTCTCCGCTGGTAGCATTCCACGTCCTCAGCCAGAGTGATGCAGATGGAAATCATCCCAGCAATTACGCATACCGCTTGCAACGATGTCGGGCTGTAGGCACTCGCGACACAAATAGCCGTTAGGCGAAACGTGCTTGTCAACTTCGTCCGGTTTTGCTTTGAGTTCAGCGCAGTAGCCCATGCCGGTACGCCATGCCTCAGTATTGAGGATGAGACACCCACCAGGAGACGTCTCGTGCTTCCTCTTGCTCCTCCATGATTCCGCATGATCTTTGCCAATTCGTTAGTTGTTCTCGCAGCCTGTTCACATAGTCGAAAGGGCTGTTGTAATTTAACCGATCGTCGACCATCACACCCAGGTGCTTCAGCGCACGCATCGATTTAATGGATTGTCCCCCGATGCTGATCTCGCCACACTGGATTTTTTTATAGTTGCTAACCAACACTACCTCAGTCTTGTGGTGAGCCAGCTGCAACTTGACGCAACCATCCAGGTTTCCACGATGCCTATTGTCTCTGCCGTCAACATCTCCACCTCCTCAAGAGTCTCGCCGGTTATCGTTAGGACAACATCATCTGCAAAGCCGACGATCTCAACTCCCAGGGGCAGTTTCAGTGTTAACACTCCGTTGTACATTATATTCCAGAGCGTTGGGCCGAGTATGACGTCCTGAGGTACTCCCGCCGTGACCCTAATCGACCTCTTCCCCATGTTCGTATCGTAGACCAGTACTCGGTTCTGGGAGTAACTTTTCAGAACCTTGCACAGATAGTCCGGAACCCGTATTCTGTGCAGCGCTGTTGCGATAGCCCCCCAGCTGGCACTGTTGAACGTGTTCTTCACGTCGATCGTATCCACGGCGCAGTAGCGATTTCACCTTCTCTTTTGCTTCGACGCTTTCTCTGCGCTCTCGATGACTGTGTGGATGGCGTCCACCGTCGATATCCCTTTCCGGAACCCGAACTTCCTCTGCGATAGTCCGTTCTCACTTTCAGCGTAGGTCGTCAGCCTGTTGAGGATGACCCTTTCCAGAAGTTTACCAAGAGTATCCAGCAGGCATATAGGCCAATACGATGCTGGATCTTCTGGTGGTATCCCTGGTTTTGGCAACAACACCAGCTTCTGGATCTTCCATCTATTCGGGAAGTAGCCTTCATCCAGGCATTTCTGTAGGACTATCCTGAACATATCCGGAAACGCCAGGATCACTGTCTTCAGTGTCACGTTGGGGATACCATCCGGTCCGGAAGCTTTCTTCGCTTTCAGCCCTTTTGCCACTATAAGGAGTTAGTCGTTGGAAACTCGCGTTACAGCAACTCGAAAGTGATGCAATTGGATTCCGTACACTCTTTATATTTTCTCCCAATTCCCTCATCTTGACTATAAGAGGTGTCAGAGGGGCTTATACAATAGCGCCCATCAGAGTTTGACGGGGTCTGAAGACGGCCCTGCTTGTTCGAACTTGTTTAGCGCAGATTTATTTTGTGCAAGTATGCCGCTCGATTATTCAAAAACGGTGAAGCCATCATAAATTTGATCATAATTCAAATACTTGCCGTACAGGAATATCAGCAAAACACGACACATAATTCAATGGCGTAGAGGTACACGGTTAGCAATATGTCACACACACATCACTCTGACGCTTTCAACGTCCTGTTTCGTTATGTATACGATCCACCGGTAGCATATTTTATTTATCACTTTTGTTGTCATCCGCTACAGCACTAGTTATCGTATAGATATCGAATCGCTTAAGCACATTTGCATGAAAACGAGCTAGTAATGCAATATGCAACAGTCGTAATTGCCATCATCTATCGCAGCAATGTATGATGGTCACGAAGGTAGGCGAGTCGGCAAAAATCAGTGTGAATCATTGCTGTTATTACGCTGTAGAATGAAGTTATAATTTTCTCACAAAATCCAGTTTTGATAGGCCGGTAGGTGCCAGCCATCTCATGCAATAGAAAAATAACGAAAGGCGGCTACCATGAGCCGGTATTCTCTTAGGAGCAGCTAAGAAGAGTTTTCTTTTATAGCAACCAAGAATGTTCATTCCAGCCCCAATTTGGGATCTGCACGCTATTTCACACTGTTGCGCCGCGGCTACCCAATTTGGAAAATAGTAGTAGTAGCAAACAGAATTAGAAACGTGGCCAAGTGGTAGCAGCAGGCGACCGAAAATTGAGCTGATACGACTTGTACAACCAGTGGTTGCCATTTTCGCACCTCTCTCTCTCTCTCTCTCTCTCTCTCTCTCTCTCTCTCTCTCTCTCTCTCGGGAAATTCCCATTTATGACAAGCCAATCCGAGCGTCATTATAGCGTCAACGAGAGCATCATCAATATTCATTCCATGTCGGGGCAAATTGTACTCGGTGTACGTATAGGGGTTGCAAGTCATGCTGACTGTTTTAGCATGGAAAAAAGAGTCGCCTTCGGCGTCACTTATCAATATGTATTTATTCAGATCAAGCTGCTTTCGTTTCGAAGCTCAGAGATCAAACATCTGGCTGGAGTAGTACACTGGATGGACCGAACTCGTTACGCAGTGGATTCGAATGATGTACCTATAAGGAGATTGTTTGGATAATGATTGAATTTAATAACAAAAGTTCGCTTCTCCAAATAAGGAATAGAATGTGCAACGTCAAGCTGTTCGAAACAAGTTGAAGTGCTGTGGAACTGGTACTACGAGACAATTTTAAGTGTCAACAGAGAAAAATATAGAAAAGGAAATGATAGGATGATCGAGAACTTATCCATTATGAAATCCATGATATTCAAAAGATTAACTTTCTTCATTTCAATCATTGTTATTTATCATTAAGCTTCAAATTTATTATTCAATCATACATCATAATCCATAACTGATTACTACAAAAATCAGTTGTGTTAGGCCCATGTCACGACGAAACCTCCACAAAGCTCGACATTGACCCGACCATATGGGTCTCTCCAAGCATTCGACATGTACATCTAAAGTGAGCTCCAGAAAGAAACGAGGAGTCGAGAATGCAACGGCAGCAAATTGCGATGTAACACATAAATCATCAGGTAATGACAACATTGTGCTGTATCATTTAGATGCATTTAATTAAATAATTTATTCAATAATTGAGCGACCACTCGCTATTAATTCATAGCCGTAGGCATTACCTATGCAATTCAACTACACTGCACCTGAGACCTAGGCACAACGTTGAGCATACACATTGTAAACTTTATTTTTTTTTATTCAATAGGCAACTCTCATCCATTATTAGACGATGCGATACGCTCTAGGGATACATATATTTAGCTTTGAAGACCGATCCAGAGTTGGTGAATCATTCAGCTATAATATTTTCCAACCATCTGGTCATGGTGAACTTTGTGTAGCATCCCAGGGACCAGTAATTAGTCAGAAGAAAAACTTTTCTCATGACCACCCCGGTGAAATGAAAATCTCGCATGTTGATAAGGATGGATACTAATGTACAGTGCTCATATTGGTAATCAGGCGTAACACTGATGAGTAACCCGTGCCAGGAATAGTTCCGACTGGTGCGGTGGTGCTACGAACCGTAATCCAATCAGTCAATGTACGAGTCGTTCAATTGAATATTTTACACGAACCCTCGCATCATTCAGCTTCCCGTGATCGTTAGGCCACTGAGCTACAGATGCACATGCAGGAAGGGATCAAAGAGCTTTCAAGCATCGTACGTGGATTACCGTATACTTAATATTAATGGTCACGATACGTTCCGCTTGTTACAATGTATGGAAAGGTGCATCATATGGCTCTTGAAATAGATGGGCGTATGGACGCCTAAACTGCACCCATAATCACCACACGTATATATTGCGGTGCCCGTTGGACGGATCCACCGGTTGTACTACTGGTAACACGGTACACTATGACCTCATTGCTATTGGAGACCCCCTTTGCTCCCTTTTAATGAACTCACGACCTTTTCCGACGGCTAGTTTGAACTATCCAGGGGATACTAGACGCATTGAAGGGTAAAGGGGGTGGGGGTAAACAATAAATTATTGCAACACACACAATTTTGTAACTTTTTTTCCTCTGGATAGAGACTTACACGGTAAACTGGATATATCTAGAAAAATGGTAGTGGCGTAGTACCCATCTAGGTAACATCTGCTGACATTTGATTAACAAGTAGTTAATTTTAGGTTGATTAAAGTTAGAGATTTGCACCTATTAGTTGGTAAATCATACCTTCTGTTTGGGAACAGCGCTAGAACCGAATCTCTACCACGTCCAGTTTACTGTATAACAAATTGTGCATAGTTTCTCTTTGAAGTGTATTGTTTACATCCTGTGAGTTTCGAAGTTGCGTGTTTTGTTGTGACATTGATGGAAGGGAGTCAATTGGAGACGTGTGAAAACACTGTGTGATGTTGGGGGAGGGAAACCCCAACTCTCAACATTCGATTTTACCGAAATGGCCCGTATTTCGCAAAGATAATGTATAGAACATGCGTTTACGAGCTCTCGGTCGAGACACAAGTGCTTTTTGCCAGCCCCCAGTGCGCTGCCGCTCTAGGCATAGTTGTCCTATGTGTACAGGGAATCCCATAGCACATGGGACGTCTATGCGTATAGCGGTAGTGCAGTGCATAGCGACAAAGCATAGTGCCAATCCGCGTTCAAGGTTATCTCGCCAGTTAGGTCCTCAGTCTTTTGTTCGCGTGTGAGGATTAAACAATAGCATTCTGTATATAAGCTGGATCGGTTCGTCGTTGGACACCAGTTTAAAGATAAGTGGTTTTTATCTTTCATAACACATTTATTGCTTTCTTCCGTCTGCGCGGGTGCTGACCGAAATGTCAAAGGTCCGCTTGGACAACATAAACGTGTTGCTAGAAGCAGGCGAACGATATTACTTGCTGTGAGCGCTTTACGCGTGATAATAACGTGTATATTCCAGCTGTAAAGGTACGATCTGAAGGCGTCGTCACCGATGAGAGCTTGATGTGCGAGAACCTACTGCAGTACGGGGTTGGCGGTTTTAGAGACCGCTTACTTCAGCCAGTGAAAATACTCGAGTGCAAGCGTTTGCACTCAGTAATAGTTGCGGAGGATGGTTCAAAAACGTACCCCCAATCAAACTCTTATCGGTTGACCTTCGCTGGTACCGCTTTACCGAACTACATCCTCTTGCACAAGATTCGTCTGAATGTGCGTCTGTTTGTACCGCGGGTCATGAATTGCACAAAGTGTAAACAATTGGGTCACACAGCCACCCATTGTAGCAATAAGGCCCGCTGTGGAAAATGCGGGGAGAATCATCCAGATAATTCGTGCAGCAAGAAAGCCGAAAAGTATCCTTACTGTGCAGAGTCTATCGGCATTGGTATCTCGGCATGTTCCGCGTACAAACTACGCGGGGATAAACTGAAACGTTCCCTTGCGGGACGATCCAAATGTTGTTTCGCACAAATGATAAAGAAAGCTACGCCACCATCCTCAACAAACATCTATGCTCACTTGCCTCCTGACGAGTACGGGGCTGATGACCCACAAGAGGGAACATCTACTAGGGTGCCTAGAAGTTATCGGAAGAGGAGGAACGTTTCCTCTCCTAAAGTTCCTTGTAAAGGCCAGAAGGTGTCCCTTGACGGAGCTCCAAAAGTGACATCTATTGGAAGTGTTTCAACCAAACCGAAGCAAGTAGCTCCTGGTCTAGGAGAATTAAGCTCAGAGAAGGAGTTCCCAGCTCTTCCAGGAACATCAAAAACCCCAAGTGTTCCTTTGTTTCAGTTCGAGAATAATCACAGCAATGGAATTATAAATCTCTCGGATATAGTGGAGTGGATAATAAAAACTTTCAATATAACTGATTCTATTAAAAGTCTTATGTTAGCTTTTCTCCCTACAGTAAGAACTTTTTTGAAGCAGTTGACTGCTAAATGCCCCCTCCTTTCAGCGATTGTATCCTTCGATGGCAAACTCATCGAACGAGGTCACGGATTTGCTTACTGTTCTACAGTGGAATTGCAGAAGTATCACCCCAAAAGTCGATTCTTTCAAAATTTTATTGAATAGTTTGAGTTGCGATGCATTTGCATTATGTGAAACTTGGGTAGCTTCCGATATATATGTCAACTTCCACGACTTTAATATAATTCGCCTGGATCGAGACACCCCCTATGGAGGAGTGCTTTTGGGGATCAAAAAGTGCTATTCCTTCTACAGAACTAACCTTCCCTCGATAACAGGTATTGAAGTTGTCGCTTGTCAAGTAACAACCAAAGGCAAATGCCTTTGCATAGCTTCTATATATTCCCTACAAAACCGCAGTTGGGCACCGGCGGCTACAAGAGATATTAGAATCCCTACCTGCACCGCAACTAATTTTAGGAGACATTAACTCTCACTGTGTATCATGGGGTTGCCTCTATGATGATATCGGGTCTTCCTTAATTCACAATCTTTGCGATAACTTCAATTTGACAATTTTAAACACGGGTGAAATGACACGGATTCCTGCTCCTCCAGCTCGCTCAAGCACCTTAGACTTGTACCTCTGCTCAACATCGCTGCGGTTAAATTGCACGTAGAACGTAATCACTGATCCCCACGGCAGCGAACATCTGCCGATCGTAGTCTCAATCAATAACGGTTCATTGAAATCAATCAATATTTCGTATGACCTCACACGAAATCACGATTGGAAGAGCTATGCTGCCGCGATATCCGACAACATCGAATCTACTCAAGAACTTCCTCCGGAGGAAGAGTACAGCTTTTTGGCTGGCTTGATTCTCGACAGCGCGAATCAAGCTCAGACTAAGCCAGTACCCGGCGCGAACATACAAAAACGTTCTTCTAACCCGTGGTGGGACAAAGAGTGTACGCGAAGAAGGCCGCCACGAGCTTCTATTAATGGGTCAAACTATCGCTCAGGTCTTCATAGTAAAATATCTAGAGGTCTGGTTCGACTCGAAAATGTATTTGGGGATGCCACAACCGGAACAAGGTGGGGTGCCCACCCAGAAGATCTAATGAGCTAATAATTCAATTTTTTTTTGTCTTTTGGCTTAAGTGCCAATACCTTATTTAGGACTGGTGGTATCACCACCATACCACCAGTCCTAAATAAGGTATTGGCACTTAAGCCAAAAGACCAAAAAAAAAATTGAATTATTAGTTTAATTCGAACGGGCGGGTTCGCTCCCGTCATACCTCTGTTCACTGGGCAAGGGACCAGAAATCGACAGTCTTCATTAGCTCTGTCACTCACCGAAGTACGATGGGTAATGAACTAAAAATTAGACATCAGACGATTATAAAAACCCGGGCCTTGGTATCTAGCGGGGAAATTAAATAGATCAAATGTGTTGGGGTGATCAGCTGCCGTTGTGTGTGATTCCTCGCTTTGCAGGCAGGGTACGATCACCGTCGCCAGTGGGATAATCATATGTTCTTTCTGGGATGTCACCATACCCAGGGATAGCATAAGGGTTAGTGCATTGGGCCGGAGTCTCAAAGGTTGCGGGTTCGAGTCTCGCCTCTGGGTGGGGAATTTTTTTCACATGATTGCTTAGCACTCACCATTTCCGATCGTTTTTCCCCGTTGGATACCACAAGTCCTAAATAAGATCTAATGAGGTTGTATTAAACAACGATACTATCGGTAGTGAATTACAGATGCTTCTGCTTTCGCTCCGCTGCGAACATACACACTCAATTCAGTTCGGTAATTTCTGCACAGCTGAACAGTCAGTAAAATTTTTCAACTGATAGCTCAGCAAAGTGGCGTAAATTTACTGATTTTCAGCGATATGTTTACCGAGTTTATTCAAAACAAACGTCACTTCTACTGAGATCTCGGTAAAAACTTTGTTAGCTGAGTGCTCGGCTGTGCAAAAGTCAGTAAAAGTAGCGAAAAAAGCTGGTATTCGGTAGAACAAGATTAAGTGTGTACATTTCATCAAACTCGAAAGAATTCAGTTCGTTGTTTGCGTATCGCCTTAGGGTGCATGTAGTCGACCCATACGATGAGTCTCAAAGTTCTGTCGGGCGTTCTCCTGCTGAAAAATCAATTTTGGGAACTCTTATATCGATTGCTCACTCGTTGCGTTATCTTGAACCCGGAGATGATTGAAAATTTCGAAAAGCTTGTTGAACTCAATTCTCAGACCCGTTTCATGTCCTTGTGCTTTGACTACATGGCGCAGAATATTAAGCCTTATTCTTATAATCCAAACCGTGTGCATTTCATGTATATTTCTGAATCTACTGTTTTCTTCGACACATCCATGAAAGACGAGATTTGTGGAATCACATACGCCCGCAAGTGGTCCCAAACATTTTTTATAATAAATTCCGAGACTGATATTCTAAGATATTTTACACTGACGGGTCAAACCTCAAAGGGTCCACTGGCTTCGGTATTTTCAATCGAAAGTACACCGCCTCCTACAAACTCAGTGCCCCTGCTTCAGTTTACGCCGCAAAACTAGCTGCCATTCAGTATACCCTTGGAGTCATTGAAACATTACCCGCAGACCATTACTTCGTCGTTTCGGATAGCCTCAGTTCCATTGACGCTATTCGCTCGATGAAACATGAAAATCACTCCCCGTATTTTTCCAGATTACCTTGGTGTGGGTCTCTTCTCATTGTGAACTGATTCCTCAGCTATAGGTGGGTCCCCTTGAAGGTGACGTTTATGAAAGACCAATTTGCTTCAGCGAACTTTTCGATATTACTCATCAGAGAACCCTCGAAAGTTGGAAAACTTCGCGGAGCAGTGGGAAACTAGGAAGGTGGCTACATTCGATAGTCTCTAAGGTACCGTAAACCGGGGTGACATTGATCACTTTTCAAAGTAATCATTACATATTTTTAGACGCAACACATTTTTTTCAAGTTTAATATTTTTAAACCATGTACTGATGTATGGAGAACAAGATTGGATGGTTTTACCTAAAATTGTCCGCCTACAGCTATTTTTTCAAAAATGATTTCAAGTTGAAGTCCGTTTTCGTGTTCCGGGATGACTTCGATAACCTGCATGTTCACCCACATTAAGTTATTGATGTCAATGTTTTTCATTCAAATGTTTGTTTAAACTAATTCTGGAAAGATACTCATTGTTAAATAGATGTTAATTGGTATTATACAAAGTATTTAAATGTACTTAAAATTCGAGTAACCAATATTCGTATAATTTGTGTCCAACTAAAATAAAAGATTCTGAAAACCTTTAAAACTGCTAAAATTGTTTTATTTCAGTGCTTTATCAATGTACAAAAATTTTCATTAATTTTAACACATTAGAATATTGAGCAAAAAAATAATGTTATGAATTTTAGCTTAAAATAATTGCCAACTAGTTTTACAAAAAAATGTATTTAAAATAAACAAACTCTTAAAACTAAATTTGGCATATCCCAATCTAAAGGAAAATAAAAACTTCTTGTAATTTATTACTTTTGCTCAAATCTGAGATTTATTTGTTTTATAAAAAATAGACACTTCACGAAGCTTCGTTAAAATAAGGTAAAGTCAAATTTTGGTTTTTTGTAGTTTTTGTACCCAAAAACCGAACAATATACTCAAAAAGTATAACAAATCAGTATTTTATAAGTTTAGAGCAAAAATCATTCTAAATTAAAATGATTCGGTCGACTATTCTGGTTTAATAAGCGATCTACGAAAAAAGTTTCGAGTGATCAAAGTAACCCCGATGATCAAAGTCACCACGCTTTACGGTATCGACGAAACCTTGGTTCAAGGGAATGGATGTGGGTCGTGACTTCATTCGTGTGATGTCTCGACTCATGGCAAAACATCTATGTCGAATGAGCCAACAAATACGGGACCTGAGCCGTACTACGAAATCGTCTGGAAGAACCCATGCCGATTCGGGGAGGACCACCCGGCGTCCAGGTACATGATTCCTCCTGATGAAGGCCACTCGAGTCTGTAACCCATACCGTTGATCTCCAGATGCCTGAAACTGAAAGTTAATAATTTTCTCCCCCTGCAATCTTTGTCCACCCTCCCTCCACTGACACCGGATGTAGTATCAAAGCTTTACTTAGTTGTAGGGTCCACATGGGCGTACGTTGCTGCTGGCTAGAGCTACCCCTTTTGCTATGACTCTAACGAATTATTTGAATGCATATGCCAAAGTTTAACGGCCTCCCAAGCGAATTCGATCTAACGAAGCATGCATCCACGGAGGGAGATATTTCACCTTTATAGATTCATGTGGTGGTGATACTCATTTTTTCATAATTTATGTTTCACGGTAATGCTAGTGTCTGGATAAACTATGTGTATCAGAAGCAGATAATAAATGGCCGTGTTCTTGAAAGTGACACAATATATGGGTTTAAATTATTATTAGAAGTTAGAACCATTAGGGATTTGCGCACAAATATTGGACAGCTCGAAATATATTAACTAATTTTATCTGATGCAAATATTTGCAAACAGTGAACATCGTCGATAGAGTTCGCTAAAACTAAAATGGAAAGTTC
The DNA here is from genome assembly GCF_030247195.1 of Topomyia yanbarensis. NCBI lineage: Eukaryota > Metazoa > Arthropoda > Insecta > Diptera > Culicidae > Topomyia > Topomyia yanbarensis. The sequence continues at coordinate 64,226 of NW_026683298.1, read as the reverse complement.
AGCGAATAAGTTTACCAGTTAACTCACAAAGTGCTGCACTTTATCTTCCCGTTTTGTGCAGCTTAGCCCACTCGCTGGCAAAGTTGCTACAAAGCACTTCTACTTCCTACGTAACACACGACCAGTTGAACAGTACGTGACAACTTCATTTGCAAAATGGGCATATACATTACGACATAAATAAGAGCCGCCTCAGCAGGCGATTTGATCTGATATCGGTTACCGGTAGGTTTGCGAGTAGGACGGACAATACTAACGAAAATCGGCTCGATCGAATGGTTTTTCGAATCAATTGCCGCACGAAACGCTAGGCCTTGCTACATGCATTTTGCAAATGTCACAGACTATTATTTATTGAACAGAGTATTCAACCAAACCATTGAAACGTTGGGGAGTGTAGTTAGGTGGAGGCAAAGAGGGAAATGTGTCAATCAATCGATGTATTTTTTCGCGATTTCGTGGGTATACTAGGATTAATAACTATCGATTTTGTCGCTGTACCGCCATAGTTTAGTTCATTATACAATTTGCAACTGCGCTGCCCTTTTATGCAATTCTGACGTTAGCGCCAATAGGAACATTTTTCAGGAAACCAATTTTTGTGTTTCGTTATGTTTTCAAAAGGACGAGTAATGTTTCAACTATCTGTTCTGTACAAAATGTGTACAAACCATCGTAGATAATAGCCAATTGCTTAAATTTTCAATTTTTGGCAAAAACCTTGTAAATTTTAGCTAACGTCACTTTTGCAAAAAATAGCGATTTCATTTCACTGTTTTTATGCAATTCTGACGTACGTATACAAACCAAAAGTACCGGGTAAAACGTGTCGTATATTATCAACCGTTTCAATTGAATTATCTGTAAATGATTATTACTTCCTTCAAGTTTCCGAGGCTATATGTGGTGGTCTGGTCAGATGGTCGGTTTTGGATCTATACGGATGTTCCGTGGGTTATGTCCGAGGGCCATTCAGTACATTTTTATTAATTTTCCAAAGTTTAGCTGCAAGTCAGACATTTTTATAAAATGTATTGTATATTTTATCCTACATTTGAACACTGTAACTTCATTTTGGTATCATGTAGGCCTCTTTCAGGCAACGTGGAAGCAATTCTGGGCTGGAAGTCCTAGTGAATATGGCATGCGCTACCCATGTTTGTGAAACATTTATACTTGAAGATACCTGCCTGCATTAACGATGATCTGCAGACATGTAAAGTCATCCGGAAGTCTGCGGCACATTAACGATGATCTGCAGACATGTAAAGTCATCCGGAAACACGGAGAAGCTTTACAACCCATTCGGTGATTCCGGATTCCTTTTCAACGGACACATTTTTAAGTGAATATTCCTGTCACGCGGCACATCAAGGTGCACAGGCTCGGTTTTCTACGAACAATGTTATCACATGTAAAGTCATCCGGGATGAAACGTTTCTGTTAAACATTTCTGTTATGCGACATATCAAATAATATCAACTCTATAATTTATGGACAATGCAAATTCAATGCCAAATAGGGACACTTTATTAACAATTCTGGAATATGGAAGTTCGGACCAAACAATTCTAGTAATTATTTCTGATATGCGGCACATCAAATTCTGTGACCGGAGAAAAATACAATCATATTTGAAGACATTTGGTTACAGTGTTCCACTTAACGACTGATCCCGGTAATTCCGGTTTCCCGCTTCTTTGGTAATTTTTTAGTGAATATTCCTGTTACACGGCACATCAAAATACAGCATATAGGTTGTCTATAAACTATTCAAGCATATTTTAAGTCTTCCTAGTACACGGTTATTCTGGAGTTGATTGCATTTTTAGTGGATCAAGCGTGTCGAATAACAGGTGTATTCAGGTACAAACGTTTCACAGGTATGGGTTACTCATTTTGAATCCACAAAGTCTCTCAGATGGTTTCAAAATTAGTTTAGAGCCTTTATATATACAATTTATTAATGTTCATGTTATATTAATACCAGTTTTCAAGCTATACTTTGAAAAATTAATGAAACTGGCTTAACATTGCCTCGGACTCACCCCATGAAATTTTCGTATAAATTTGGAGCCGGATATGTGAACAGTTCAACTCACGGTTTATGAGACTTGAATAAATTCCATTTCTTTTGCAGGTGTTTTGGTTGGAATTGGTCTTGAAATTAGTTGGTTGGGTACCAATTGCGCACTACAATGATGAAATATAGAACAACAGCGGTCAAGGTTTTGAACAACAGTTTTCACCAAGATACATTCGTACATTATTGTGGTATGAAAAATACATGTTGAAAAAGACTAAGCTTGCTGCTTTAAAGAAGCATTCGAACTTGCACAGGAGACTTCTTTATAAAATATAAATAGCTAAAAAAAAAATTATCGTGTTAAAAGAACTAATTTGAATACCACCCTAGCATAAATATAACACCACCCTAGCTATTTACATCACAAAATGGTGCTTATCTAGCTCCCAACATTACTTATTATACAACAGCTTAAGAATAAATTGTTTTGCCTTGTTAAATATACCTTCAATACTATATTGCACCGGTACGTCACTTTGGTAGAAAAATGGCGTCTACGTCACTTTGTTTTTCTCGTTTTAAAAGGCCATTTTGCATAATTTTTTAAAGAAAATTACACTGAAAGACGTGGATTTTTGTGGAGAATTCAGAAATATGAAAAAATGATATTTGACCAAAGTGGCGCTTACGTCACTTTTGCATACAAGGGCAGTGCGGACCTGCCTCAGCACAGCTTCTCGCTGCCACTCTGTAAATCTATACAAGTAAAAAAATTGGGCCGGGATTAGAGGTGTGCGCCACGCCGCCACCGCCGCGCCTCCCCGACGATTGCATGTAAAAATAGTAAGCCCATCGGCGTGACGCCGGCGCGCCGCCGATTTTTACCTGGAATCGGCGGCGCGGCGCACACCTCTAGCCGGGATTAGAGTAAGGTGGGGTAAAAGTGCGCGTGGGGCAAAAGTGCGCATATGACTTTTAGAAGCACACAAGCGCTAGAACCTGGCAACTCTGTATGGATTTAGTGTATCATTAAGTCAACTAATCGCACACATAAGCATGAAAGGTTTGAATGAAGTGGCTTGAAATTAAGGGGGAAGGACTATTTTTCGCTGATTTGATATTATTTTTTGAATTTCGGGAATCATAAATTGGCTGTTTGAATAAATCAGGATCTATAATACTACAGTACCCTAAAAATCTTCAACATATGGTTCGTTGCGAGATATATTTGATTTGATGAAAAAAATTCAGTAATTTTCGTAACAATTGAATAAGTTAAAAAACTGACAGTGGGGTAAAAGTGCGCATAGCATATCCGCTCCAAATCAAAAGACGCGAGTGAAGCTTTTTATATAAAAATTGAACTAATTCTTCCATGATTTAAAGAAGGGACCAGCAACTTCAATAACTGCGAGCTCACTGGTCAAATCACGACTGATATGAGCGGTTTAGGAACAAAAGCATCAGCATAACTGGTTCCAAGGAAAAATATAGAGTGCCGACAGCTCAGAGTAATTAAAAAAGAACCAAAAACTATGAATATGTAAATAAAGATGTATTTCCAATGTAAATAGCATATTTGCAAGAATTCTTGTAGTGATCTACCCAACTATGACAAATAATGATGTTACCAGGGGTGACAGTTTGAATATGAACCACATTGTCTAAAAGATGAAACATCCAAGTTTTTTCAACATAATGGAAAACTGAACAACATCAACCGAGGCAGGGGGAGGGGTATTTTTTAGTTATGAAGGAAGAGTAAGAGGGGCTGGATATCCTAAATTTGATTAGTTTAATTTATGGGCGGAAATAAATCGGCTATTTAAGCTGTGCGCACTTTTGCCCCGACCATGGGGCAAAAGTGCGCATTTGAGTATTCATAAGAAAATAATTATTTCTCGGATTACAAGCAAAACCAAGAGATATCTAGTATTACGTTTTGAAGATGTGTGATGAGAGTATTAATTTGTAATCATGCCGATTTTCTAGTGCTTTTCTACCAATAGTTATTTTACGAAAACTGTTAGGTGCGCACTTTTGCCCTACTCTAAGTTGACGATGTTCAGAGTGATTGCATAACCTTTCTATAGGAGAAAGGCAAAAATGTGAATTTGCTGTGTGTCCGCACTCTTCAACCCGTAACTCCGGAACCGGAAGTCGGAATTCAATGAAATTCAATAGAAGCCTATGGGAACGTTGTACCTTTCATTTTTAAGTTTGATGAAATCGGTTCAGCCATCTCCGAGTAACCGATGTGCATATTTTTGGTCACATACATACACACACATACATACGCACACACACAGACATTTGCCGAATTCGACGAACTGAGTCGAATAGTATATGACAGACGACCCTCCTGGCCGGGATTACGCTGACGATGTTCAGACCTTTCTATAGGAGAAAGGCCAAAACACTTAGCCTACGTTGCTTAAAACCACCGTGTTTGGGACGATGTCGCCACCATATAATGCCGTCCACTAATTGTGATTTCCATGTGAGAAAATAATTCTGTGTCATCTTTTACGAACTTTCTTTCGTTGTTATCATTCGGACGAGATAATCATTTCAAAGCAGCGTAATAATTTAATGTGAATGCAAACAAGTTAATTCGTCTCTGCGGTTCCTTCATAAATTGATTATAAATAGTGCCGAATCTAAAATGCCAAATGCATGATTGGAATGCGCTTCTGATGCATTTTATTCTCCAGTCGCCTTAGAAACATGCCGTGGCCTTTTTCGCATATGACAATTATCGAAAGTTTGTTGTGAAAGAGTCAGGTTAGTTTTTAAATAGATTTAATTTTGCTACCGTATTTTTTAACGTCGCTTTCAACACTTTTTTTCTGACAGCATATCATCGAAGTGATAGGCGCTGTGATATTTTTGTAATGCAAAGAGAATTTCAGAAGTGACGAGAGCTCGTTTTTTATCGGAGAGAGGAAAACAGTCCAGTATCAGTGAGTGTTATATTTACATTGTAGTACAAATATCACTACCATAATATCGTAAAACAAAATGAAGGTATTCACTAACTAGTATGCGTGCCACTTGTTTTTATGCCGACGATACCAAAAAAAATGATAGAAGTACATATGCATTATGTTTACATCAAATCAACACTAAACTCCCAAAAAGTCTTCAAAAACGAACAAAAAAAATTTCACACGTTTGCGCATTTTTTAGAAAGAGGTCTTAAATAAAGATTGATCCGCCACTTTAGACCCAAAAGAAAAGACGTTTCAATGATTTGTATAGGAGCTGTCAAGTTGTTCCCCCACTACACTCTTCCAAACTTGGGTGCAATCGGTTCATCTTTTTTTTGCACTACACCGGTGCAGTATCAGGTAAAAACGAAAATGCTATTAAATAAGAGGGGATATATTCGTTAATCTGCTACGAATCGGTTTCATAAAATGAATCTCATAAAATAAACGAACGTATTCAGATAAATTAGTTGTATTTACTTGTTTGCGATCGAAATATGAACAAATAATGCTCGCAATTAACTTTTTTGCTTTTCTCTTATAGAAAGGCTATGCAATCACTTTGAAAACAGACTTTTTAACCGAGACCAGGAGAGCTGAGTCTCTTATACCATTCGACCCAGTTTGTCGAGTTCGGCAAATATCTGTGTATGCGTGTGTGTGTGTATGTATGTATGAATATGACCAACTAATGCACATCGGTTACTCGCAGATGGTCAATCCGATTTCATAGTCTCAAATGGAAGGTACAACGTTCGCATAGGATGCTATATAATTTAATTTCATTCAATTCCGACTTTAGGTTCCGGAGTTATGGGTGGAAGAGTGTGGTCACGCTTGAAATTTCCATATAAATCTAAATCAGCGCGTTATCTAAGAGATGCAAAACTTCATACAAAATGTTCTAAATTGTTTGGACTTATAGGCACAGCTCACTGATGCCCAATTAAACCCACATTGACCACTTTGGACACCTTCGGCGGAAGCGGAAGTTTCGGGAAAGTGGCAAAGTTCCTGAAGTGAATTCGCATCTGCTTCTCAGAAATGTCTCACTAGACTTTTCCAAATTTAGTCTCAAATGAAAGCTACAGTATCCCTATTAATTGCTAATAAATTCCTTTGGAATCGGAGTTCTGGTTCCGGTGTTACTGGTTGAAGTATGCGGTCACATGCGAACTTCACATATAAACCGGTTTAATCATTATATCTAAATGAAGCAAAACTAAATTAAATGGGAATAAATATATATTTTTCGATCATTTTGATGTCACCTTCAATGTGGTGACATATCGTAATCCTAAATCTACAAACTGGGACCTCTTTTTGGAAAACTTGGCGACTAAATTTCATGGATATTTTCCAACAATTAGTCAACTAGACGACTTAGATGAAGTCGTGGATACGACAAACTCATTCATATTAGCATCCTACGAAGAAGCTTGTCCACTTCGTACTGTTAAATCGACTAGGGGAACCCCTTGGTGGAGGGCTGAGCTTGAAAGAATGAAGAAAGTTATGAGAAGAGCCTGGAACCGGCGTCAGCGCGATGATTCCAGGGCTTTCAGGTCAGCTCGTAGTGCATATAAGAAATATCTTAGAACTGCAGAACGGGCTGGCTGGCAAAACCTATGCACTAATGTCTCTAGTCTGAACGAGGCTAGCAGGTTAAATAAAATTCTCTCCAAATCGAATGATTTTCAGATGAACTCCTTAAAAACCAGAGAAGGTGTTTATGTGACGAAAAAGATGTTCTTAATTGTCTCTTCGACAAACACTTTCCAGGTTGTATCGATCTGGAGTTGAACAATGTTCACAGATCTCATTCTGGTGATTCGGACTCGTGGGCGTTAGCACGCACATTGGTTTCCACTGAATCGGTTAAGTGGGCAGTTGACAGCTTTGCTCCATACAAATCACCCGGAAAAGATGGAATACTTCCCGTGCTACTGCAAAAGGGATTCTATATTCTTAAACATGTTTTGAAAAAGATTTTGCTTTCCAGTCTTGCTACCGGGTATATCCCGAAAGCGTGGCGAGAAATAACTGTTAGATTTATTCCCAAAGGGGGGCGCTCAAGCTATGAAGAAGCCAAGCGTTTTAGTCCCATCAGCTTAAGTTCTTTTCTTCTGAAAGCTTTGGAACGGATAATCACATCAGGAACGTTAGTTTAGTTGAATATCCACTGCACAAAATGCAACATGCATATCAGTGTGGGAAATCCACGATCACTCTGCTTCACGATGTTGTTTACAACATTCAGAAAGCCTTCTCGCTCAAGCAATCTAGCTTGGGTGTATTCCTAGATATTGAGGGTGCTTTTGACAATGTGTCCTTCCAGTCTATTCTGGAAGCGACGCGCGGTCATGGGATACCTGCATGTATCTCGGGTTGGATAAACGCAATGCTTAGTAACCGCATACTTTGCTCGTCACTGCGACAGGCTGAGATACGGAAGTTGAGTATTTGCGGTTGTCCTCAGGGCGGCGTTCTGTCACCTTTGTTATGGAACTTAGTAGCTGACGGCTTGTTGAAGAAACTCAATGAGCTTGGATTTCCAACCTACGGGTTTGCTGACGATTACCAAATACTAATTACTGGATTTTGCATCGGAACAATATTTGACTTAATGCAACAGACATTAAGAGCTGTCGAACAGTGGTGTCGACAAGTTAAACTATCAGTTAACCCAAGCAAAACTTTGTAGTAAATAAGCCACTAGAAAAAACCTGAACAACCGAAAAAGACAGAAACATATAACAGTTTACAAGTAAAATAGAAGGTTTGTTCCAGTAAACGCTTCTTACTGCGGAATACTTCCAGTTTCTCCTGGTATTGGAACAAACTTATAGTAACAGAACGATAAACATCCACTGAACCAAACTTTGGCTTGACAGGTATTTCTGGCGAAATATTCCAGGCGAAACATTTCAAATGAGTTACACCGTAAATACATAGTAGACAGTTTCACAGCGGAAGAAAGGTATGAAAGTTTAGAAAAACGTAGAATTCGGAACGCAGTGTTTAACGCAAGATTTACCGGAAGACTCAAAGACTGAAAGTTTGAGCGCAAGTCAATAGAGCGTCATTCAGTTATCGACATTTGCCGAGAACAGTCGCGTTTTGCTCGCGTTAAAAAAAAAAATAAAATAAATTTAATAGCACGTTTCATTTCGTCTCGAAATGCTGGAATACGACATGGCGCAGTCGGCTGGTAAGTAAAACGAAAGGAAACGATTTCTAGTCTGATATTGTGAATTCAATGGAAGATTAGACTAAATAATTACTTGTTCGTTGTCGGACAAAAATGATTTACCGTGCGAGGTCACAAAAAAAAAATGGTTTCACCGTGCGAGAAGTCACAGAATTGAAAATAAAAAAAGGCTTCACCGCGCGAGAGGTCGCGGTATAGTAAAATGCCTGAAAAAAAAAAGAAAGATCATGTAAAATAATTGCCGTGCGAGAGGTCACGGATTAAAAAAAAAAAGTTTTACCGTGCGAGAGGTCGCGGGATAGTAAAATGCTTAAAAAAAAAAAAAAAAAAAAGATCATGTAAAATAATTGCCGTGCGAGAGGTCACGGAGTAAAATATGGGCTTTACCGTGCGAGAGGTCGCGGGATAAAAAAAAAATGCCGTGCGAGGTCACGGATTAAAAAGAAAAATGGCTTCCCCGTGCAAGAGGTCACGGATTAAAAAAAATGGCTTCCCCGTGCAAGAGGTCACGGATTAAAAAAAAAAAAAAATAAATGATTTACGGTCTCGGAAAATATAAATGCTTTACGGTGTATAGGTAATGAGATAAGGGCCACCGTGCGAGTGGTCACTAAAATGGCTTTACCATGCCAGGACAATATAAATGCTTTACGCAAGAGATTGTGGGAAACTAAAGGCATTACTGTGCAACAGGTCACCATCAAATGAAATTGGTTGGCATACAAAAATGGTGTCTCCTTCGCAATAGATTTACGGCGATTTTTTTGTGGAGATAGTTTTGAATTAAAGTTTTATATTTCTTTCGTTCGAATATTCTAGAACAATCACCGCAAACACCGAAGAAGAAAAGTAAATTAAAAACAATGGCTCGACAATTGGCTGCCGAGAAGGCAAAAACCAAATTGCTCAGAAGAAAGCTGAAGAAAAGCAGACAGGAACACAAATTACTGGTCGAAACTTTCAATAAACAGTCGGCGAGCGCAGGCAGCTCTATAGGGGGAAGCGTCACATTTGGATTCGACGGAGAAAACCGATTCAGCAGCACACATAACGCGGTAGATACGACTCAAGACAAAGATCAGGTCCAGTCCCGGAGCGACGATGTCCAGGATACAAGCGCACATGATGCAAGTGAGATAATTCAAGGTGAATCGCAATCCTTGTCTGGGGATGACGAATCCCAGATTATTACAGGGAACACAACAAAGGCGAGTCAGTTTAATACTCGAGCAAACTTCACACGCAACGTAACGAACCAGGAGGAGTCCAGATTTCTCTCGTCGATTAATCAGCTTTCGGTTGCATCGATAAATGTACCCGAATGCAAACCGACGGATGACGGCGATATTCATAGGCAGACATTTGAACTGTGGAAAGACCTCTTAGTAGATTCCATGAGTCTCGCAGGAATCGACGACGAACAAACAATGTTCACTATATTCAAGGTTAGAGCAGGAACTAAGCTATTGCAAATATTCAGGAATACAAAGACTCAGAATAACGACCCGGATCCTCAAACAAAGCCTTTTTCTAACGCAATGCACAGACTCAAAACGTACTTTGGCTCGAGTTCTGATATTATGCTAATGCGAAGAAAGTTGGCATTGATGGCCCAACGAAGCGACGAAACGGATTTAGCATTCGTCATCAGGGTTGGATCTACAGCTAAACTTTGCGGATATGACGACGGCAAAGAATTTGAGGAAATTGTTGCTACGATTGCAGAACACGCTCGCGATAGGGAGGTGCGCATTACAAGCTTAAGAATGTTAGGTAAGAAGGGATGCTTCACGGACCTTATTGACAGGGTAAGAGAGTTAGAATCTATTAGACTGAACGAGGAATACGTCATGCGTAAGCAAGGAAGACTAGGTCAGGCTTCTGTTGCAACAGTTACTGCACCACACCAGCGTCAACAAAGATTCTCGGAACGTTACCAGACACGAAACAATCCTTATCAACGATCAATGCAGATACAAAGAACGGGATGGAGACCACCGCGCTATGAATACCACAAGAGTAACGATGTAATGCAGTCTAAAACAAAATGTTGGAGGTGTGACAGCGTATTTCATTCGCCAGATGAATGCTACGCTAAAGTAAAAATATGCAATAATTGCGGCGTGAAAGGACACATTCGACGTGCCTGTAAAGCCGGAAGTGAGCCAAGTCGTGAGCAGCGAATGGTCAGACTTCGTGAAGAACCACCTCAACAGATCGCCGTGGTTGAAAAGCCGGAGGAAAATGATAATCAAAAAGAGAAAGTGAGTGAAATTATTGAAACATAATGCTTAACTATAATGATGACATGTTCACTAAGTTGTCGGATATACCTTTACTTTTCTGATACTGTTTTTAAACGAATTTGAGTTATGAAATACTTGATTCATGTAAGTTTATTTTATGAATGACCTTAATAAATTGAAAGTTTGAATTACCACTTATATATATGAGTATTCCTTAGTTCGAAGTGAAATGTCATCGAAATTTAAATATAGATGAATTGAAAATGTATTATTTTACAGGAATGTAAATCTGAACCGATATCTAATCGAATTCTTGGTGGATCAAAAAGTGTCCAAAGTCGATTGGGGGAAACCGATCATACGATCAATATTGATGCTCGAGTTGTGAAAAAACTTGAATCTACTGATTATCGTTTAAATTGTATTCCACATACAAGCGCTGAGTTAGTCCAACGAATACAAGCGGCGTTAAGCGATTTCGACGACGGATTCATTACAGCTAAGGTAGCCGGGATGAATTGTTGCTTCCTCATCGATTCAGGAGCACAAGTCAACACTTTTACCGAACACATGTTTCAACAGTTAATCGGGTCTCCTGAATTTAGTAAGGATGTTTTTAACGTTCGAGATTCTTCAGACCGCCCACTCAAAGCATATGCAACGAAGAAAACCATCGAGGTTCTCGCTACGTTCGATGCGTACCTCTACATTACTGAAAATAGACCGTTATTGCTAGAGAAGTTTTATGTCGTCAAGGAAAATCGAGCACTCCTTAGTAGACCAACGGCTTCAAGATACAGTGTATTGATGCTTGGCCTTAACGTACCTGTTCGATCACCACAGTACTCTTATGCATCATCCCGATGTGCCGGAGAGATCGCTAATATAGACAAGAATCAGGCTTTCCCAAAATTCGACATTCCTCCCGTAAAAATATTCTACGACAAATCAAAACCCCCGTGTAGAAATATATTTTCAAATATACCACTAGCTGTCAAGCCGTTGGTCGAAAAAAGGCTGGAAGGATTAGTAACAGCGAATATCATCGAACCCATTGTAGATGGCATGGACACTTCGTTTTGCTCGTCTATGTTGGTGGTTCCGAAAGGAAAAGACGACACACGTCTAGTCGTCGATCTTAGGGGACCTAACCGATACATCTATCGTACCCCATTCGCAATGCCTACTTTAGAGAAGATTCTGGCAGAATTGAACGGCGCAACATGGTTTTCGACGATAGATTTATCAAACGCATTCTTTCACATTGAGCTTGATGAAGAATCCCGACATCTCACAAATTTCTATACAGAGTTCGGTATGTTCCGTTGTGTGAGATTGCCCTTCGGGCTATGTAATGCTCCCGATATCTTCCAAGAGACACTACAACGCAAAATCTTGGGTGGCTGTAAAGGGTGCAAAAACTATCTGGATGATGTGCTGGTCTATGGACGCACGAAATCGGAACATGATGAAAACTTGGCTGTAGTGCTTGCATGCCTAGAAAATCATAATGTTAAGCTGAACGAAGACAAATGTACGTTTGGCACGCAGAGGGCACACTTCTTGGGATTCACCTTAACACCTGAAGGATGGCAAATCAACGAGGAAAAGGTAGAAGCAATTAAAAATTTTCGAAAGCCTGTTACATGCATGGAAGTCAAAAGCTTCTTAGGATTGATTACGTTCATCGACAAATTCGTTCCTCATCGCGCCACGAAAACGGAATACCTACGGAGTCTGGCTTCTTCTGATTCGTTTTACTGGACCGATAACGAAGAAATAGAGTTCAACTTTTTCAAGAAAGAAGCCCTTACTTCAATTAAACGACTAGGATACTTCAGTGTGAATGACCGGACTGAACTTTTTGTAGATGCTTCTCCAATAGGATTAGGGGCGATCTTAACCCAATTCAACGCAGAGGGAATACCAAGAATAATAGCTTGCGCATCTAAGGTACTCACCACAAGCGAACAAAAGTATCCACAAACGCAGAAAGAAGCGTTGGCAGTTGTGTGGGCAGTAGAAAAATTCTCATTCTACTTACTGGCCAAAAGTTTTGTCATCCGTACGGATGCGGAAGCAAACCAGTTTATTTTTAATTTCAACCACCGATTGGGCAAAAGGGCGATTTCTAGAGCAGAGAGCTGGGCACTACGTTTGCAACCGTTTGTTATGGAACGAGTTCCAGGTTGCCAGAATATTGCAGATGCTCTATCTAGGTTAATTCCAGTTTCACAACAAGACAAACCATTTGACGAGGACGACGATAGCCACTATCTGTATGCGTTGGATGTTGGCTGCATGCAAATGACATGGAACGAAATTGAAACTGCGTCAGAAAAAGATAACGAGTTGAAAATGGTACGAGAAGCCCTGGCAACAAATAAGTGGCCACCAGAACTTCGTGGGTTCGAAGCACAGAAAAAAAATTTGCACTGTCTAGGTCATTTGATGTTTAAAGATGACAGAACGGTTCTTCCTTTATCCCTTCGAATCCCAGCGTTACAATTAGCACATGAAGGTCACGTCGGAGAGGTCGCCACGAAACGAATCATGCGTCTGTTCTTTTGGTGGCCACGGATATCAACGGAAGTGTCACGGTTTGTGAAATGCTGTGAAACATGTGCACAGTTATCAAAACGGAACCCCCCAGTGCCGCTAGTTAGCAGAGATCTACCTAATGGACCCTGGGAAATCATACAAATTGATTTCCTTTCGATTCCGAATCACGGATCCGGAGAGTTTCTTGTCGTAATAGACACTTATTCCCGATATCTCTGTGTTGTTGAGATGAAAAGTTTAAACGCCAGCCACACTAATCACGCTCTGTGTGAAGTCTTTCAAACATGGGGTTGTCCGATAATACTGCAGAGCGATAATGGCCCACCGTTTCAAAGCGCCGAGTTCACTCAGTTCTGGCAGAATAAGGGCGTAGAGGTGCGCAAATCTATACCGTTGAGCCCACAATCGAACGGTTCTGTTGAAAGGCAGAACCAAGGCATAATTAAGGCCTTGGCGGCTGCAAAGCTCGACGGTATAAACTGGAGGCTTGCGTTACAAAAGTATGTTCATCGCCACAACACTCTTGTTCCTCATTCAAGACTTCGAGTAACGCCATTCGAGATGATGGTTGGGTGGAGGTATCGCGGGACGTTCCCTTGTTTGTGGTCTTCTAGTAGTTATGACGGTCCTGGTCAAAGCGAATTGCAAGATAGAGATGCAGAAGCTAAACTAGCCAGTAAGACATACGCTGATTCCGTTCGTGGTGCTAAACCTTCTAGCATACAGGTCGGCGATATGGTTTTACTCGCACGGTCCAAGCAGAGCAAGATTGACCCTACGTTTTCTTTGGAGCGATATACAGTAATCGCTAGGGAAGGTGCTAAGGTAGTCGTTATGAGCAAAGCAGGAGTACAATATGCTCGAAATATACGAGAAATAAAAAAGGCCCCTGAATGCTATGTAGAAAATGACTCGGCATCGTGTAACGATTTTCCGTTTCAAACAGCGGATGGAATCGACATTGGTCAACAGTATGATGAATCTAACGAAGGTCATGTAACTTTACCGGAGAACCAGACGGAATTACAATCCGGAGGTCACACTTCAGATTCTTTGGCACATAAACTACGACACCGCGCTGCCATCAAACGACCTGAAAGATTCGACGATCGGTTCGTATATCGGGTTTTCTGGTAAGATAACTGAAAATATAAACAAAAAAAAAAGTTACATGTAAGCAAACAAATCATGCTTCAAACAAAAATCTAAACTATTCACTAATAAATACAAACTTTACACAAACCCGACTTTTTTTCACCGTTATTCATTCGCGTCTGCAACTGTTTTTTTCCTTTTTTTGGTTTTTGGGAAAGAGTAGAGGAGAAGGAAGATGTAGTAAATAAGCCACTAGAAAAAACCTGAACAACCGAAAAAGACAGAAACATATAACAGTTTACAAGTAAAATAGAAGGTGTGTTCCAGTAAACGCTTCTTACTGCGGAATACTTCCAGTTTCTCCTGGTATTGGAACAAACTTATAGTAACAGAACGATAAACATCCACTGAACCAAACTTTGGCTTGACAGGTATTTCTGGCGAAATATTCCAGGCGAAACATTTCAAATGAGTTACACCGTAAATACATAGTAGACAGTTTCACAGCGGAAGAAAGGTATGAAAGTTTAGAAAAACGTAGAATTCGGAACGCAGTGTTTAACGCAAGATTTACCGGAAGACTCAAAGACTGAAAGTTTGAGCGCAAGTCAATAGAGCGTCATTCAGTTATCGACATTTGCCGAGAACAGTCGCGTTTTGCTCGCGTTAAAAAAAAAAATAAAATAAATTTAATAGCACGTTTCATTTCGTCTCGAAATGCTGGAATACGACAAACTTCAATGGTTCTTTTCACGAAGAAGCGAATAACAACCGGCGTTCGTCCCTTGCAGTTCTTTGATTCTGAGCTACTGTGTGCAGATCAAGTCAAATACGTTGGAGTCATATTGGATTCCAAACTGAATTGGTCTGCTCATATTGAGTTCAGAGTCAAGAAAGCGTGCATGGCCTTCGGGCAGTGCAGACGAACTTTTGGAATGACCTGGGGTCTCAAACCTAAATACATCTACTGGATTTACACGACAATTGTACGTCCAATACTGTCATACGGATGCCTTGTGTGGTGGCTGAGGGGAGAGGTGGTGACAGTCCAGTCAAAGCTAAACCATCTGCAAAGAATGGCGCTCATGTCATTGACTGGTGCTTTCACCACGACTCCGACTGCTGCTCTTGAGGCACTTCTAAATATCAAACCATTACACATACACCTCAAACAAGAAGCACTATCATGTGCCTACAGACTGCAGGTTACTGGGCTTTGAAACAGTAACCATGTTGATCTTGCTACCAGTCATACACGATTGTGGTCACAAATGGTTACATGGGGTGAAGATATTCTTGCTCCCAGCGATATTACACTCACTTGTAGTTTTCCTTACAGGACATTCCATGTGAAGATTCCCTCTCGAGAGGAGTGGTTGTCTGGCTTTATGGAAAGACAACAACAAACGCAAGTGGTCTGTTACACTGACGGTTCTCTGATGGAGGGACGTGCTGGTGCTGGTGTCTACTGTCGTGAAATGAGATTGGAACAATCTCACTCACTAGGTAGATACTGTACTGTATTCCAAGCAGAAATCTTTGCGATTATGTGCGGGGTGCAATCGGCCCTTCAACTGAGTTTGTCCGACAGAGTTATAAACTTCTGCTCCGATAGTCAGGCTGCAATCAAGGCCCTTAGCTCAGACAAATCCCGGTCCAAGCTAGCGATCGCGTGCCGAACCCAAATCGAAGAACTAAGCATTGTCAACACTATCTACCTTGTCTGGGTGCCCGGACATTCTGGTATTACTGGAAATGAATGGGCTGACGAATTGGCCAGGGCAAACGTGTCGCCAAACAAAGGCGTTTCTAGAACAACCGTGCCCAGTGATTTCGAAAAATCTCCTACATTTTTCGAAGCTCCACTGCGGCATGCTGACCAGAGCTTTAATCGGCCACTGCAAGCTCAATTATCACATGGCAACTATTCAGCACGCTGAGTCTTTTTCATGTGATCTTTGTGAATCCGACTACGGAACCTCATATCATCTGATATGCAACTGTCCAGCGGTAGCGCAATTGCGATTTCGAGTCTTCGGCCGTCCTTATATAGATGAAACCATGTTTGGACGACTGAAACTCAGAGACATACTAAAGTTTCTTATCCAATGTGGTAAAGAGCTTTAGGCTTATTCGCAGGCAAGTTGAACTACTTGTGAGTTTAACATACCTGTTGTTTATTTTTGTTTTTGTGCTGTTATCTTTCCCACCCTTCCAATTCTACTTCCCCACACCTCCTTATTCTTTCCTTCCGCTCAGGAAATGATGAAAACACACGGCAAGGCACAAATCCTCGACTACATACGGGGAACGTGCCATTTAAGCTAATATATTCTGATTCCTGATTCCTGAGTAAAAGAATCCGTTCACACGTGAATTTTCCATATACTTTGCCTTTCTCCTATAGAAAGGTACTGCAATCATTCCAAAAATCAACTGATTACAGAGGACCGGACGGCCGAAACTCTTACACCATTCGACTCATTTCGTCGAGCTCAGCAAGTTTGTTTGTGCGTATGTGTGTATGTGACTAAAAATCGCACATCGGTTACTCGGAGGTGACCGAACTGATTTTCTAAGCTTAGTCGCAAATGAAAGGCGCAGGTTGCCAGACTTAAGTTCAAGTCTGATCCGATATCCGGTTCCGGAGAGGCCCGACGAGAGGGGGGGTCAGGGGGGGCAACTACCCTGGGGCCCGGGTCTGTTTTGGGGGCCCGCATTTTTAACTGAATTAAATTTATTTTAATTTAATTGATGAAGTTTATTGTTTCTGTCGACACTGCAAATATATTACAATCAACTACTTCAACTTTAGCGGCATTAATTGGGTTCGCAATAATACATCATTTCTGTACCCAGACTCATCACACTCATCAACTAACACGTGTATCACTCAGCTACTCGACGGTTACAGCACCGCGGGGCTAGTTCAACTATGTGACGTCACTAATGACAACAACTGTATTTTGGATCTTTGCTTTGGAAGCCAGGAGCTCTCCGATCACTTTGCCGTTTGTCGTGCTCCAGCTCCTCTCGTTAAACTATGCCAACACCACCCTGCTCTTCATTGTTTTCTCCGAAAATGTGTACCTTGTACATTCGAAGATACCACTGAGAAACTGACATATGCCTATCGCAAGACAGATTTTCGAGGAATGCACCTTTTCTTGTCTCGTATCAATTGGAATGATGCAAACGCAGCGGCTGAAATTGTTTCGAACGTACTGATTTATGCTATCGACCAGTTTACTCCTTAAAAACTCAATCATGGCTGTGAATATCCTCCATGGTCGAATCGTACACTAAAAAAGTTTAAATTGGCCAAAAGGTCAGCTCTAAAAAAGTTTTCGAAATACCGAACCGATATGCTAAAGAATCAGAATCTTCTTAAATCATTGTTACAAGAGACTTAATAAGTCTCTCTTCAATTCCTACCTTCATCGTATTCAGAGCCACCTTCGTAACAATCCAAAAAAGTTTTGGAATTACGTTAATGAACAGAGGCGTGAGTGAGGTTTACCCACTTCTATGTCGCTGGGTGATTTAGAAGCGACTTCATTGCCGGACATCTGTGAGTTATTTCGCCAACAATTCAGCAGTGTTTTTACCAATGATACTCTTAATAATCAACAAGTCTCCGCAGCAGCCGACAACATTCACCGTAGGACTAGTATTGGACCTCATTTCACGATATCTTCCGATATTGTACAAAAAGCTTGCACAAAACTCAAGTGTTCTAACACTCCTAGACCTGACGGAATCCCATCATCTATCATTAAAAAATGCTCGTCGTTGCTTTGCCTACCTCTGTCCGTCGTTTTCAATATATCGTTAAGTTCCGGAGTGTTTTCTACCATCTGGAAATCATCTTACGTTTTTCCGGTTTATAAAAAAGGATCCAAAAGCGAAGTTCCCAATTACCGAGGAATCGCATCTTTATGTGCACTATCGAAATTATTGGAGCTCATCGTTCTCGAGTTTTTGACACATTGTTGTTCTAGATACATCTCAGAAACTCAACACGGTTTCATTCCCAGGCGATCTACTTGCACTAATTTAGTAGCCTACACCTCATTTATCGCTCGCTCGCTACAGGATCGATTGCAGGCTGATGCAATATTCACCGATCCGCCTTCAATAAAATCAACCAATGGCTTCGATCTTACTTGTCAGGCCGTAAAATGTCTGTTAAAATCGGGAATCATTTATCCTCATCCTTCGACGTAACGTCCGGCGTACCTCAAGGCAGCCATATCGGTCCTTATATTTTCCTTCTATACATAAACGATCTGGATTCATTGATTAAGTGCTTCAAGGTGTCTTATGCCGATGATTATAAGTTATTCCATATAGTTAAAAGTTACTCTGATGCGTTGTTTTTTGGTGGTGTATGACTAACAGGATGGTTTTGAATGCCTCGAAGTGTTCTGTGATTACGTTTGCACGAAAACGCTCCATCGTAACATTCGACTACACTATCTTGCAAAACAAATTAAAAAGAGAAACTACAGTGAAAGATTTAGTGGTTCTTGTGGATTCAAAGCTTACATTTAAGGATCACATTGCTTTTATCTCGTCTAAGGCTTCGCGTAATCTAGGAGTTATTTTTAGGGTTACTAAGCATTTCACTAACGTACAGTGCTTAAAAACGTTGTACTGCTCGCTCGTTCGTTCCACACTGGAATACGCCGCCGTTGTTTGGGCTCCTTTCTACAAGAACAGCATTCAACGCATCGAGAGTATTGAGCGTAAATTTGTGCGTTTTGCGCTGCGCCACCTGCCTTGGAGCGATCCCTACAATCTGCCCAGATACGAAGATCGTTGCAACCTCATTGGTCTTGAAACACTGTCTTTGCGCCGCAATGTGACCAAAGCGTCTTTTTTCTCTGATCTGTTATTGTCTCGCATTGACTGCCCTGATTTACTCCGTCTTCTCAACATTGATATTCGCCTCCGAAACCTTCGTTCCTACTCTTTTGTCCGTCTTCCAGTGTCTCGTACTAATTATGGCAAAAATGAACACGTCAGTAGCATGTGTAGAGTGTTCAATCAATGTTACAATGTCTTTGACTTCAATTTGTCTCGCACTTCTTTAAAAAAATTGTTTTCGCGCACCCTTTCCCAAACCTGATAGTGTTAGCCAATTTTTTATGTTAATGTTAATACTTTACCTATGTAAGATAGAGTTTAAGAAGTGTTTATTTTAAGCAGTGTTTAGTGTTAGTCATTGTATCATTTGGTTTGTTTGTTAAATGTTGATACCTAAAAGTTAGAGGTTTTGTGCCTACGGGAGAAGGAGCTTTTGAAAATCCACTCCCGCGGGTTTTTCCCTCTCAATAATAATAACTACGTTCCAATCGTTCCAATGGTTTTCTGAAGTACGTGAACGTAACCCAATTAGATTCATTCAACAGTGCAATAGAACCATTCTGGTTTCATTTATCGCAAGTGTTTGTCAAAGTGTACAGTATGAAGTTGTTTACAATTTATCATATTCTTAGCTAATGTTACTAATAAAAGTTGGATATTTTCGGAATGGGGTTGACGAGTAGATGACGAAAATCAATGAATGAAGCCACTTTGAAAACCAAGATGGCGAATTGCAGTTAAGACATCTCTATAACCTAAAATATTGACATTTTCGAAAAAAGTTAATCATAGAATAGATATAGGTATATTGATTTGTGATGCGGATGATATGATTATTGAAAACTTCTCTGAACCAGAAGACGCTATATTGGCCTTCAAAAGCGCATCGCTCATCTACTCGGCAAACCCGCTTAAAAATACCCTCATAGTTTATACAGATATTGTTTGAAATAGCTCCAAGGTACCATTTCTACCATCTACTCATTAAGCCCGTTTCAAAAATTCCCAAATTGTTAGGGTTATCGAGATTATTGTTCAATCGGAAGTCTCCATCCTGGATTTCAAAAAGGTGCCAAATATCCATTTTCATCATGTACTTGTCAAGCCCGTTCCGGAAATACCCATATTGTTAGGGTTATCGATAATGTTGCTCAACCAACGAATTTTGATAAGAATGTGAAGCGAATTTTTTATGATCTAAATCCCAAAAAACGAACTAATTCAATTTACGAACCCTTGGCTTAGTCCGTAAATAGAGGTTCCAGTGTACACATTTGATGCAGAAAAATGTGGGAATTGAACTAGATACTTATTCTACCTATTAGTATTCGCCAAAAGTTGAAACTCTTTCTCTCACAACTCTCTGTCTCAGTCTTTCTAACAGCAGACTTCGCTGTTGGATCCCATTCATTGCATTCGGAATGTTTTCTCTCTGAATGTTGGCGCAAATGTAACAACTGATTCCAAAACCGATTTTACCATGTTCAGAAACCAATAAAGAAAATTCGGTCAGGTCATAGTGACAACTGCAATAGCTGCATCTAGTGCCTCAAAATCATCAACATGTACCAACAATAAGAAACAAGGCAGCATCAGTGGTGCGAAATTTTACATTCAGTTGCCTATTTCTGATTAATTTGCTGAATTCAATATTCAGTTTCAATGCTTCCCTCATTCATTCACTTCCAAACTGACTGAAATTTTATGCAGAATCGAATGGTTGAGTGCAGAGGAAATATAAATTCATTCACAAACCAAAGCATTCATTTGTTATTATGTCGACAGTTTAAAAGCAGAAGTTCTTTTACATTTTCGAGCATAACTGAACTGCATAATCTATATCTGGAGCACTTTTGCTTGGTGATCTCAGAGCGGACGGACGAGGAAAACAAACAAACCTTCGATTCATCGCGGCGGGAATAAATAGAATTTTATTTCTCTTTCAAGCTCACGAAGGGATGTCAATTTTTCTAAGTTCGGATTCTGAGCAGCATTAACGATGGTAGCATTAACGATGGTAGCATTAAGGTGCGTCAAGGGAGCATGAACGATGGCGATATGGACTGTATGGCAATGTCGCAAAAAAGGTTTCCAATTGCAATGGCAAATCGGACGCAAGTCATTCTAATGGCCAGCCACAAACAAATATTCCTTTATTATTTTTATTTTTTTCATCTATTACTTATTTAAAATACTGACGACTCTGGTAAGCTAACGCATTGAATCGTATCAAATAAACAATTTTCATAAAAAATAGTTTAATTGAAACGGTTGCATTTGTATAGTTCCTCTAATCGATGTTGAAATAAGAAGTCATATATGGTACGGCCCGTCAGTACTTCGAACCCCGGGGCCCGGCGCGGCTCTCGACGGCCCTGGGAGTTACTGGTTGAAGAGTGCGGTCATACAGTAAGTCCCCATATAAACTGGTACCACTTTGATATCTAGATGATGCAACGCATATAAGAATGAGTTCGCTTTGGTTACATTGGCCACTTAGAACGGTCTAGATGCCCCGAAGAACTTCCCAATATTCAGAGTTAAATTCACACCTATTCCTCATAAAATTCTTATCTAATTTTCTCCATCCTTAAAACTTAAAACGATTGATGCAATGCTATAATTGGAAGCTATTAAATTTCATCCCGATCTGACTTTTAGTTCCGGAGTTACAGGTTGGTTAATGCGGTCACATAGGAATTTCTCATATGCCTGTACCATCACAAAACTCACCTTTTGCCTCTCATGTAGAAAGGTTTTGCCATTACTCTGCTTGTTTTCAGCAATTTTTTCTAAGCAGAAAAGTTAAAGTTATGTGCAAAAGTGCCCATAAAATCGTCTATTTCCGCAAACAACACAATTGTTCCGTTATATTTTTTTGACCAATTTTGGGATCTTGCCATTACAGAAAAAGGGTATAGAGTGGTCAGTAGAGTGACAGGAAAATGATGAATTTTTGAAAACTCAATCGGCCCTGGGTCGATTCCTAGTCCCACCAGGAGTACTTGCTCCAAATTTGAAGCAAATCGGACAAGTCTAGCTACCGGACCAACGTGCCTGAAGTTTGTATGGAATTTTTCGACAAGTTACATGGAGAAAACCCACTAACACGCATTGTCGCCGCTAGGTGGCAATATATGCATAGTATTGTCATTATAAGTGAAAACAAGAAAGATCATTTAATTGTGTACAACTTTGTTGAAGACTGCTAGTCAATCCGGCTTTGTTAAAATAAGCTATTAAACTTTTAATGAAGTGATGTCTGAGTCAGTTTTACATGGGGCCTATCAGTGCATGGTTGTGTATCGGTACTCGATTCCCGCCAACTGTACATTTTTGTGAGATAATGGTTAGATTTAGCTGAATAGTATGTTCAGAAGTATTGTAGTACATAATACTAGTTATATTTTCGTTAGAAAATTTTAGTTCCACCTGTGACCGCATAGAGGGCGCCAGCACTAACTTTTCATAGAAGTGAGATAGAATATCGAGATGTTCGGAAGAATTATTTAAAAATGCTTGTTCTACAACTTTGGAGAAGACACCTAATCTCTATCTCTTTCCGTTGAAAAGTTAGTGTTGGCGCCCTCTATGCGGTAAAATGTGGAACTAAAATTTTCTAACCAAAACATGACTCGTATCACTTACTATTAATCTTCTGAACATACTATTGACCTAAACCTAACCATTATCTCGCAAAAATGTTTAGTTCGTGTGGATCAAGTACTGATACACAACCATGCACTGCTAGGCCCCATGTAAAACTGACTCAGACATCACTTCGTTAAAAGTTTAATAACTTATTTTAACAAAGCCAGATTCACTAGCAGCCTTCGACAAAGTGGTAGGAAATTGAATAATCTTTCTTATTTTCACTTACAGTGATAATACTATGCATACAGTGCCACCTAGCGGCGAAAATGCGAGTTCGTGGGTTTTCTCCATGTAAATTGTCGAAAAATCCCATACAAACTTCAGGCACGTTGGTCCGGTAGCTAGACTTGTCCGATTTGCTTCAAATTTGGAGCAAGTACTCCTGGTGGGACTAGGAATCGAATCAGGGGTGGGCCGGTAGGGGTCATTTTTTTCCTGTCACTCTAGTGGTCAGTCGCGAACAATGTCCACGTGGTGCCTAAGGACATGAACTCTCTCAACACGCCAGAGCTCTGCCCTATATAAAATTCAAGGCAAACTGGTGTTTTGCGGTGGGAAAAGTGTCGAAAGAGGCAATGCAAAACTTGATGGAAATAATCAAACGTAAGACCCGGCAATTCGCATTCGCAAAAAAAGGATGCGTTAGTGATTATTTTTTCATTATTCTGCATCAATTGAACTTACAAAAGAATGTTAAATTTTTCAATAAAGAATTTGATCGATTCACGCACATTCTAATTTGACCGATTTTTGATCGTAACACCCTTTACAGTTGAAACTATAGCGTAGGATTCTCAAAGAAACAAAAACAGTATTTACTGTTGAATTAGTAACTTGCGATCTAGAATTGTAAAATAGAAATCAATAATCTCGTTCCATCAAACAGTCAGCAGCAGCATTCAATCATTTAGCTATATTAACCCCTTTCGGCACTCCTGTCTTGAGATCATTTTTCTCCATTAAAAGCACCCACCCAGTCTAACCGCTTCTATCGTGCAAATATGAAAACATGCCAAAGCGCTGTTGAGCTTCAGTATCGGCAGCTTGGTCCTTTTGCTCTCGTCTGACGAAACTGATTTGATTTGAAATTGCGCTGTCTATCCATTTTGCTTCGGCATTTGATGAGTTGAGTAGATAGTCCATCAGCTACTAGGTACTGGGAAGAGTGCACTGTCACAATTGAATTGTGTGATGCGGTGAAGTAAAACGTGTGTGTGTGTGTGTGTGTTTGGTCCGAGGAGGTGAAGGTTTGTATTTGATTGGACCAAAGTGCATTTCCCTTCATTGTCGTTTCGTTTGCTTGGTTTGATTACGCTGCACTGCGGTAGCCACCTGATACATTTTGTCGTGTGACAACGGAAAAGGATGGTAGCTTCTGTAAGGCCACCGCACCGCGGTGTATGAGGATGTCTTGTATTTGTAAAAGTGGGTAAGGACACCACCTTTCGGATTTTTTAAATTTAGTCGAGAAATTTCATCAACTGGCACACCTGTAATGCTATAGGTACACAGGACACAGGATAAGAGAAAGCGATTTCCCTGTGTATTTTTTTCTCAAACTTTTATACTGAACATTCAGAAGTAAGTATAATTGTATAGTAGTAATGTGAATGATTATTGGATTTAAGCAGTTTTAGCAGTTTTAGAAAAGTATTTGTAGGATTATTTGGTTCGAATACAAAGATCTACTGAATTAGAAGGTTATTTGTACTTGTTAATTTATCAATCCATTTTCAAGGAATGATAATTACCATTTGAATTTAGTATTCGTATTAGAGAATTCGCCACTATTTTGCCGAAGACACTAATTACCTAATTACATCATCTTCAAAAAACGCATCCCATTTTAAGATGGATGAATCTTTCCCTTTCAATTTAGCTCATCATGATCAGATGAATTTGTTAAAATTTTTATACTATGATTATGAAAAAAAACCTTTGGCTTATAATTATGCGGAAAAACTCAAAAGGCTTATAAAAATGTTTAAAAGCTGATAATTATGTTTTTGTTGCATGAAGGGAATTTTTTCATTTTATCTAGTAATCATCGAAAACCCTCAAATTTCGTTGTAGTCAACTGCAAATTGCCGCAGTGAAGAGGATGCACAGTTGGAAAATCCAGCAAATTTCCATTTAATTAGCTGTAACATAACAATGCAACGATTATAACGGAATGCTATGTACTGCATGAAAGTCCGATAAAAATAACTACTGGCAAAACTCACTTGAACTATAAACTATATAGCTACTCGGCCTACGCTGCCCATACCTTTTTTTGTTTTTACTTAGCCACCCAGATCGGTGCAATGGCCGCGGAACTTTATTGTTCCAAATGATAATTTTAGGCAAGAGTAGTAGTATGTCACCTGGTCAGTAGTGCGCAAATCAAGTGATCTGAATCACGCTTTTTGACAGGTCTCCGCCAGCCGTATTGGACGGTCAAGCCACTAAAGGGCTGCCTCCCACCCAAGCTCAAGTCTACTAAGGTTATTTCGTGAAAAAATGCTCCGATAGTGGTTACTGGTACATCAAGTGTGCGGACTTTAAAGTAGGTAAACTACTCGCGCCTCCATAGAAATCGAAATTTCAAATCGGTGAACTGATCGCGCCTCCACCGCCTAGTAAATTTAAACCCGGTGAAATACTTGCGTCTCCATCAAAGCGCTGCTCGTAGGCGATTTTTACGCATGTGCCGTGACGAACCCCTAACGAAGAAGATTCGAATTGTGTGGCGCACAGTTGTTTCAAATCTTAAGAAAGGCGGTTATAAATATATTCAATACAAATTGAGTAAGAAATTTGTGTTTCGACTTCGTCTCATCAGAATCCGACACTAACTTAGTGATAGGACTAAGCTAGCGCTGGATTGATGCTAACTCCAACTAATGGACACTGCTCGTGTTCCTGCACAACCCCCAAGTCAAGTGTGATGTCCCGCTATAAAAGGAACTCATTTTAAGCTGATGAGAACTAGTAAGATTGAAGCGTTTGATTCGGCGCACCAAGCCAATGCGAGATGCACTATGCTATACTTTTCCCTAATGAGAAAAAATTGGGTGAAAATCTGGAATGGGTTGGGGTTCCGCTTGAAACAGCGGATTTTCACGATGTGCGAATAACACTTTGCTCTGTTGCCCATCTTGCTTTGATGCCATTTTCACAAATGAAGAGGGTTTCTGTTCCCATATCGTAAGAGGCGACTAACAAAAGCTGCGGCTGTGGTCCACTAGGGGACCGATAACAGTCCAATAAGTTTCTCCGGACAAAACCAGACTAGAGGCGGTGTAGCATCCGAATGTTGAAATATCTCCGCCAAGAAATGATCCACCGGGTTCCAGCGAGAGTTCTCAAGTCTGTGCAGAGAACTGAATGGCTGATAGAACTAAAATATGTCAGTTGCACACGGAGTGTCGTGAATTTGCGAATAGTGCTATTGAGGCATGTCCAGAGGTGGCGGCAGCACTACGAAGAACACCTGAACGGCGATGCAGCAGACGACGAGGATGGCACGGTAACGCACCTGGGAGCATGCGCGGAAGACATTACCCTACCGGCTCCGGATCTCCAAGAAATCCAGGAGGAGATTAGCCGGCTCAAAAATAATAAAGCCGCTGGGGTTGACCAAATACCAAGCGAGCTACTAAAACACGGTGGCGAGCCACTGGCTAAAGCGCTGCACTGGGTGATTACCAAGATTTGGGAGGAGGAGATTTTACCGGAGGAGTGGATGGAAGGTGTCGTGTGTCCTATCTACAAAAAGGGCGACAAGCTGGATTGCTGTAATTACCGAGCAATCACCCTGCTGAACGCCGCCTACAAGGTACTCTCCCAAATACTATGCCGTCGACTGTCACCAATTGCAAGAGAGTTCGTGGGGCAGTACCAGGCGGGTTTCATGAGCGAACGATCTACCACGGACCAGGTGTTCGCTCTTCGTCAAGTACTGCAGAAATGCCGCGAGTACAATGTGCCCACACATCATTTGTTCATCGACTTCAAAGCCGCATACGACACTATCGATCGAGATCAGCTATGGCAGATTATGCACGAGTACGGATTCCCGGACAAACTGACGCGATTAGTGAAGGCGACGATGGATCGGGTGATGTGCGTAGTACGTGTCTCAGGGACGCTCTCGAGTCCCTTCGAATCACGCAGAGGGTTACGGCAAGGTGATGGTCTCTCGTGTCTGTTATTCAACATCGCGCTGGAAGGTGTAATAAGAAGAGCAGGGATCGACACGAGTGGTACGATTTTCACAAAGTCCGTTCAGCTACTTGGCTTCGCCTATGACGTTGATATTATTGCACGAAACTTTGAGAAGATGGAGGAAGCCTACATCAGACTGAAAAGAGAAGCCAAGCGCGTCGGACTTGCCATCAACACGTCGAAGACAAAGTACATGATAGGAAGAGGTTCACGAGAAGAAAATGAGAACCGCCCGCTTCGAGTTTGCATCGGTGGCGACGAAATCGAGGTGGTTGAAGAGTTCGTGTACTTGGGCTCACTGGTGACCGCCGACAAAGATACCAGCAGAGAGATTCGTAGACGCATCGTGGCAGGAAATCGTGCTTACTTTGGCCTCCGCAAGACACTTCGGTCGAATAGAGTTCGCCGTCGTACGAAGTTGACCATCTACAAGACGCTGATTAGACCGGTAGTTCTCTACGGGCACGAGACCTGGACCATGCTCGTGGAGGACCAACGCGCACTTGGTGTCTTCGAACGGAAAGTGCTGCGTACCATCTACGGTGGAGTGCAGATGGAAGATGGCACATGGAGACGGCGAATGAACCATGAGTTGCATCAGCTGTTGGGGGAGCCGCCCATCTGTCATACCGTGAAAATCGGACGACTACGGTGGGCCGGGCACGTAGCCAGAATGTCGGACAATAGCCCGGTGAAAACGGTTCTCAATTGCAATCCAACCGGTACAAGAAGACGTGGCGCGCAGCGAGCACGATGGATCGACCAGGTGGAAGACGATTTGCGGACCCTTCGCAGACTGCGTGGCTGGCGACGCGCGGTCATGGACCGAGTGGAATGGAGGAATCTTTTGTATACGGCACAGGCCACTTCGGCCTTAATCTGTTAATAAATAAAAAATAAATAAAAAGGCATGTCTTGTATCCGACCTCACTACTCGCGATATTTGTGCTCCCGCGGTCAATATGTCTTTTGATAGTTGATAAACAGGAAATACATCTATTGTTCGAAATATTTGCAGCATAATGAACCATCACTTTCTGATGATCTGCCGATAATGGGTTTCCTCTCATTATCGGCAGGGATAACCATATAAATTGGGCCGCTCAAATATAAATAAATACTTAATTAGTACAAATCTGCATACACTATAGGACTACTCTGCTCGGACAGTTTTGCGCACGAGTTGGCACACTGGCTCGTACCAAACGAGCTCGAACCGTCGTTATCTGAGCATAAGTACATAGTTTCTTATCATTATCGTCACATATCATAATCCCAAATCTACGAACTGAGATCTCTACAAAAGAGGCTTGGTGTAGGTTTCGTGGGTATCTTATGACGATTGAATCTCCAAGTGACTTGGATGAGGTCGTGGCTAAAACAAACTCGCTTACAGTAGCAGCATACCAAGAGGTTTGTCTGCTTCGAGTTATGTGTGCTTCCAGAGGAACACCTTAGCGGAATACCGAAATTTTTCGAGTTATACGGAAGAGCTTGGAATCGCAAATGCAGGTACGAATGAAAATGTAGTAATTGATTGACTTTTTGACACACACTTTCCAGGCTGTACGGAGCCATCACTGACGACTGCTGCTAAATTCTTTTCAAGTAGTTCTGATACTTGGGCATTTACTCGTAGAGTTGTGACAACCAAATCGATCAAATGGGCTATTGAAAGTTTTTCTCCGTATTAGTCTCCGGGAAAAGATGGAATCATTCTAGTTCTACTACAAAGAGGATATGGATGTTTCATGCATATTTTGAAAAAAAAAAAATTCTTACTTGCAGTCTTGCAACAGGATACATGCCATTAGCATGTAGCGAAACCGAAAGGTGTTTGGTTCAACATTCGATGTCTTCCGCTGTGACCGCAATGCCCTCAACAGCCACAAACCATCAGGTGGTGATGTACTGATCGCCATTCGCCATGGTATAAAAGCCCGAGTGATCAACGATGAGTGGTTGGCGAGCTCCGCCTTAGTAACAATTAAGGTTTTAAGGTAGTTTTATAGTCACTCATAAAACTTAGATTGTACTTGTAGCATGCTCTAAAACTTTAATTGTTACTTGGGCGAGCAAGTGTTGATGTCAGTGAAACTTGCCGATCGCAATCTGTTTCTGTGTGTCGTGTATTTTCCACCTGACAGCATTCGTGATTACGGCCTGATCGATGTACATCTTTCTTCCGTTTCTTTCATCACCTCGATCGCTGCCCCGTCTGATGATATTGTTATACTGGATGACTTCAACTTAGATTCTTTAGACACCAGCGAAACGTCGAGCGTCAACTGTAATCTAAGCCTATGTCGTTTTGGAAATATGTGAACAAGCTGCGAAAAGAATCCGGGTTACCATCTTGTATGTCATTGAATGGAGTTTTAGGCACCGACACTAAGGAAATTTGCCAATAGTTCTCCGACAAATTTTCAAGCGTTTTTTTTCCGACGAGAGCCTTCCACCACAACAAATCGCTGCAGCCACCAATCTAACTCCTTCTCTAGGACGAACCATCAACCGAATTTGTATTGATAATGCTGCAATTCTTGCAGCAAATTTCAAGCTGAAAGCATCTAGTTCTCCGGGCCCAGAAGGCATTACCTCGTTTTTGGTCAAAAAGGGCATCAACGGGCTTCTTTAACCACTTCCGCGAGTGTTCGTGCTATCACTCACTACTGGAACATTTCCTTTCCTGCTGGGAAGCAGCGCACATGTTTGCAGTTCATAAAAAAGGAAAGAAATCGAACATTGACAATTATCGGGGAATCTCATATCGTGCTGTATTAAAACTATTCGAGCTGGTTGGCAACTTCAAATCAGCGTTAAGGATTGTCTATCTGCACCATCCTTCGCTACATCCGGCATCCCACAAGGAAGCCATCTCGATCCAGTGATATTCCTCCTCTACTTCAATGACGTTCCATCAAATTACAAGGACCCCGCCTTTCTTTCTGACACTCTCACGTCAAGGGTCTCGGAGTCATCATAGATTCGCCACTAACGTTCAAACCACATACATCGTCCATTGTGGATAAGGCATCAAGACAAATTGAGTTCATCTTCCGAATAGCGAAAAACTTATATTGTTTAAAATCACTCTATTGCGCGCTGGTTCGCTCAACACTAGAATATGGTTCTGCTGTTTGGAACCCCTATTACGTTGACAGAATCGAGGCCGTCCAACACCGGTTCATATGCTTTGCATTCCGACATCTTCCTTGGTAAAACAGATTTCAGCTGCCGAGCTACGAAAACCGTTGTCAGTTAATACAGCTCGATACTCTAAGCATCCGGAGAGACTGTTCTCGAGCCCTGTTCATCTCGGACTTACTCTCTGCCACGGTGGATTGCCTTACAATCCTCGGACGCCTGGATCTTCAAGCTCGCGTTCGAGCTCTACGCAATAACTCTCTTCTGAGAGTCTCGTTCATGAGAACCAACTATGGGCGCCAGAGCGCTGTTACCGGACTTCAGCGTGTTTTAACAGTCTGGCGACGGCTTTGGCTTCAACGTTACGCGGAATTCGATAAAAGCCAAAATAATTTATTTATTTCTTATCTTCGGTATACACCGTACAGACACATTTTAAAACTATATATTTCTTAATAATAACATATATCTATGCTTGGAAACGATAAAATCATACACTGAAGAAGCTTCGTTAAATCTGCGGCAACATCTTTCCAGTGGATTATTTTGTCTATATAAAGTACGGTGTCTAGGGATCCACGGTTACAAATTAACGCCCGAGAGAAGATCGGGACTGTCGATATTACCTGACAGCAAGTCGAAAACAAAAACTCTTCGCAGGAAGATACGGTGAATCGCTAGAGTCTGCAGACCGAGTAGCATACATCTATCGGCATAAGGAGGCAACACAATTGGATCATTCCATGGAAGTTTCCTGAGGGCGAATCGCACAAAACATCTTTGTATACGTTCTAGTCGGTCAATTTGAACGGCATGGTATGGTGCCCACAATCGCATAGCATACTCCAGAACACTTCTGATCAGGGCACAGTAAAGTGCTTTTAGTGCGTAGAAATTGTCGAAGTCCGCCGTGTTTCGCTTTAAGAAGCCCAGCATTCCGAAAGCCTTAGCAGTTGTCGCGGTGGTATGGTCGAAAAAGCTCAACTTCCTATCGAAGAGCACTCCCAAGTCACGGACCGAGTCGACGCTTTTAATTGTTCTTCCTATTAGGCTGTATTCTTAACGTCCTGGAGTAAGCAAGCATCCGAAACTGATTACTTTACATTTATTAACGTTGACGTCCATTCCGTTAAGTGTGCACCATTTTTGAATAGTACAGATATCTTCTTGAAGCACTATGGCAGTGCAGAAGCGATAGTTCGGAAGATTTTGAGATCGGCCGCGTATAGCAATTTCCCAGACTTGATCCGACTACAGATATCGTTAATAAACAGAATAAAAATAAGCGGGCCCAGATGACTGCCTTGCGGGACACCTGTGAGAATTCTGAAAGCGCTTGAGCGCGTGAGCGTATAAAAAACTCACGAATGCCGAGCGATCGGAAAGATACGACTGCAACCAGTTAGTCAGCCAGGTGGGAAATCCCAAACGCTTTAAACTAATGTCTATTCTAAAGATGTGCTTATCAACAAGGGATCTGTTGGTGATGGTACAACAAATAAACAAATAAACCCAACTTCAGCGAATAATTGGAGACACCATTTCGAGCTTGCACTGGTTAGATTTTTGCTCACCGCAGCAGATTAAGCCCTCAGTTTGCTGACTTGAAATGTAGATGGCCAAAGGAGTGAAGCTTTGCTAAAACCAAAGAGAAACGACCCATTAGTAGCATTGTTACTCAACGGATGGTACTAATGTAATACAGGGATGTCTCCAATAGGATGTATGAAAAATATCGAAGTTGGTTATCTTTCTCCTTATTGATATCCTTGCTTTCGACCGATATAGGCAAACTTTGAGAACTCAAACCCAACTACATTCAATGGATCTAGAAACAATGAGGTATTTTCAGATTTCAAACTCATCTAACACTCCTAACACATAATTTAATTTAGAACATATTCTTCACAAATTAATTCCCAATATCTTTACAATTCATGCATGTTACAACAATATGCAACGAAAATGCATATTAGTTTAAGGGACCATTCATAAATTACGTAACGCTTTCAGGGGGGAGGGGGTACAACAAGTTGTGACATGTTGTGACATAGGGGGGAGTTAGCTAGATCGTTACGTAACATGTTTTCACCGAAGAAAAAAATTTTTTTCTAGGAATTTGTTACGTAACAGGGGAGGGGGGATGAAGAAATTTGTGAAAATTTGTTACATGGGGGGAGGGGGGAGTCAATTTTGGGCAATTTTCGCGTTACGTAATTTATGAATGGTCACTTATAAAAATACTTGAAAATTTGGAAATGTTAGCATTTTATGATAAAGAATGCTGTCTTAGCATATAATCTTAAATATTCATCATAATTTTCGCTAAGGTAGGAAAAATCGGAAAAGAACGCCATTAGTTGCATATTCAAGGAAATTTCATCTTTTTTCAGAATATCATAGTGGTGTCTTTCGCCGTTTTGCGCCAAGCTTGATAGGTAACTATTTTTTGTCAAAGATTTGATGAAATAACAAGAGAAGCAAGGATTTATTCGATTACGAGTGTTTCATATCGTATTAATTTTGTATAAACCAAGCTGGCGCTGCAGTAAGTTTCCAATTTCTAGCACATATGTTGAAAAATCACAAAATGAATATGTTTAGAAATGTTTTCCAATTAAATAATAACAGAAGATGAAACGTGTTTATGGTTTATAATTGTTTTTGAAACTAATCAATATTTCGAGGCAGTCGAGCGAGTTTGTGGTAATGTACGAGTATGTTTGGTACAACATGCCGACAACTGTGCACCAGTTACCATTACATGGTCATGACACTATAAACATATCTGTCCAATTAATCGTTTGTTTGAAGAGGCTCAAAAGGCTTCGAATAAAAAAGATGGAAGCTATAGAAAGAATCACTCGAGGAAATCATCACGTGCATTGACGAACGAAGTTTTTTTTACTGGATTAATAGAAACTTCCAACCCTATAAATTTCCACTTTGAGACGTGAGCCAGTGAGTATTAGAATACCCACAAGAAGTACAAGACTTACTAACTTCCATTACTGTTTGTCGCAAAATGATCTAACATAATGAACTAAAGCCCAAACAATACAAAAATACATTTCAGTATACCATATGCCTGAAAATATGTTTGAAATTTATTGGTTTTGAATAATATACCGTTCAACAACATTGCAACACTAAAACCAATATTGACGTTTTCCAACCTTCTGACTTCTGCTTAACCCCCCTCCCCTCCATTTAACCCATGCATCCACGTGGTTTATTAACAGTCCATTATTAGATAATCAGAAGTGAAATATGTACAATTTATCTCCTAGACCCACAAAACTCACTCCTGGGGTGCACCCCGGTTGCTCATTTTGATGAAATTTATACGTGCTCAGAATTGTGTACTGGAACGTCTGAAAATTTTCATAACGTGTACAGAAGATTTTAAATCAAACAGATCGTTATATAAAGAGCCAATAAAACTTACACCTACAAAAATTGGCTTTGTACTGATTTACCTTCCCGTGTTATTCAATGTCAAAAGGCCATCTAGGTACCTGAAAGTAAACAAGAAAATACACTACTTAGTATGACTTGATTTTTCATACATCCTGATCGTAATGAACGAAATACACAGACTTCATAACTCTGATACCAGCAAACAGATTAGGAAGAAAATTTATGCGCCCTTCAATTTATTCAACATAAACATAAAATCCCGCGATGACTGAATAATAACTCGAACAAAGTTTATTTCCATGTTCTTCGCAGTGAATGAAAATAGACGGACCAGCAGGGGCTTGAGCTCGTGCTGTAGGTAAATTTATGTAACCTTTTCTTTTTGCGTGTTTCGCAATTTTCCAGTGCTGGAATCTAATTTGCATCTCTTCGGCAATGTGTACTCAACCGGAAAAGTAATAATTTAATCCATTCAGAAGGTCCCATCACAAACACACAGCACCTTCACCGTTGACCGAGCTGCAAGCTAAGAGCCACCGCGCCGTGGGGACATTGGCCATCCCGCTGGGCTAACGGAACCGCCCTCTGTGTGTTGAAAATGTCGGAATGTCTTTTTGCATGTCAACTGGAAATGAATAGAGTTGTTTATACTTGAATGTCAACCGAAAAGCGAAAGCTGGGTGTGACTGGTGACGGCGATGCCAACACGGTGGAAAAGGAAGAAATTGGTGGCGAAGGTTAAAATCTTTCCATTGCTAACTGGCGGAAAAGTTTCTGTTACTGGTGGCAAGACGAGACGTGGAAACACGCCAGAAGGGATGGCCTACGCTGTAACTTTTGTGCTAGGTAGTTTCAACGGAAATCCCGATAAGAAACTTGGGGACGTTCTGTGGCTCCAATCAATCCGAATATAACTTTATCACAGCCGTGCACGGGATGGAGAATGGGAAGTCAACCTTTGCAAAAAGCGATAAAAACAGATTGGGCTGGTTCTGAAGTAGGTGCACGAGAGGTGATCGAAAACTTTTTGTATGTGGATCTGAGGGATTAAAGTAAGAGTGCCAGATGGTAGGACGTTAATGTATGTGAAATTTTTAATTTAATCAAAATGAGTGGAAAAGAAAAGTACCCGGAAAGAATGATTTTGTTATACTAGTTTTTTTTTGTTTTACACCCTTTTGCTTAGCGAATATATTTTCAAGATGTTAAAAAAATCAAATGAAAGACAAATAGAGATTGTCCGTTGGATCTCAAGCCGATTGGTCTGGACAGCTGTTACAAATTTAGCAAACACTTGTGGTTCAGTTATTGGTATTGAGCATTCTGGTTTGCCGTGACTGGGAAATCGGTTGAGATGCGTTATTTTTAAATCTTCCGCGTAGGGTTTGCTGTCTGATTACAGTACTTACACGTAGAAGTTAAAAATAGATTTTGAGTTATGATGTACACCGCATATTTCGGAGGTGTCTCTGGAGATTCCCAGTCACTCGCCTAATTTTCAAC
This sequence comes from Topomyia yanbarensis, assembly GCF_030247195.1. Taxonomy (NCBI): domain Eukaryota; kingdom Metazoa; phylum Arthropoda; class Insecta; order Diptera; family Culicidae; genus Topomyia; species Topomyia yanbarensis. The sequence continues at coordinate 29,294 of NW_026683298.1, read as the reverse complement.
AATGGAAATTTAGGAAAATGTCGTTCAAATGTTACATTATATAGAAATTGACTGAATTGACTAACACTTTCTGTATCGCCAAAAATATTTTATTTTTCATCATACAAACTCTGACCAATTCTCTTCTGACTTTACGAACTCAAATACATACTTTATTTTAATTGCACAGACGACGCTTTGTATGTATCAATGTCAGATCAGCACATGCCATGTTTATAGTACACAGGCAGTACTTCACGGAACGCCCTGTGCAGGTGCTTCTACGAATAGTTCTAGAGAAAATTTTCAATAGGACGTAAGTAACATTGAGAGCCTCTCTTTGTTTACTTTCTCTTTCGTTTATTACGACGTCATTACAACACTTCGCACTAATTTTCCAGTACATATCGAAAGCCGGCGGTTTTTACTATAATATTATGCAAAGAGTAGAGTAGTAAATGTTGAAATGGCCGAGTAATGAACAGAAGAGAAAGACCCCAAAGAGAATCTCTCATTGTTACTTACGTCCTATTGAAAATTTTCTCTAGAGTTCATTAATATCAATCAATTTTCAAACCTAGCACACTGACGAAATATATTTTTACATTAGTTTTCGAGCTCTCGGTCGAGACTCAAGTGCTTTTTTCCTGTCCGTGCAGTGTATAGCGACAAAGAGTAGTGCCAATCCGCGATCAAGGTTATATTGCCAGTTCGATTCGGTCCTCAGTGTTTTGTTCGCGTGTGAGGATTTAACAATAGCTAGCCGTATAAGCTGAATCGGTTTGTCATTGGACGCCAGTTTAAAGTTAAATGGTTTTTATCTTTCGTAACACATTTATTGCTTTCCTCCGTCTGCGCGAGCGCTGACCACGTGCGTTGACGTTTTCGATGGTTCCCTTTTCGGATGGTCAAATGGAGGTTGAATCGGGTTCAGCTCCTTAGCCTCTCCCCCTGCCCAAATGCTACCCAGAACTCTCAACTGGTCCATTTGTGGTTTTCTTTCGGCCCAAGACTAATTGGCTGAATCTTCTTCAGATTTCTAAAGACCTGACAGAACGGTTCTCGGCTGTGACCGAAATTTCAAAGGTCCGCTCCGACAAGATAAGAATGTTGTTATCCAACCCAAAGCAGGCAAACTGCTTGCTGTAAGTATTTTACGCGGGATTATAACGTGTATATTCCAGCTGTAAAGGTACAGTTTTGAGGCGTCGTCATCGATGATAGTTTGACGTGCGAGGATCTGCTGCGTTGGCCGTTTCAGAGACCGCTTACTTCATCCAGTGAAAATACTCGAGTGCAAGCGTTTGCACTCAGTAGTAGTAACGGGGGATGGTTCAAAAACGTACCCCCAATCAAACTCTTATCGGGTGACCTTCGCTGGTACCGCTTTGCCGAACCGTCTATTTGTACCGCGAGTCATGAATTGCACTAGGTGTAAACAATTGGGTCACACAGCCACCCATTGCAGCAATAAGGCCCGCTGTGGAAAATGTGGGGAGAATCATCTAGATGATTCTCTGTCCTTATTGTGTCCTTATTGTACCAAGAGTCTGCATGATATCTCGGCATGTGGCGCGTACAAACTACGCGGGGATAAACTGAAACGTTCCCTTGCGGGACGATCCAAACCTTCTTTCGCAGAAATGCTAAAGAAAGCTACGCTACCATCCTCAACTAACATCTATACTCACTTGCCTCCTAACGAGGGCGAAGCTGATGACCCACAAGAAGGAACATCTACTAGGGTGCCTAGAAGTTATAGGAAGAGGAGGAACATTTCCTCTCCTAAAGTTCCTTGTAAAGGATGTCCCTTGACGGGACTCCGAAAGTGACATCTATTGGAATTGTTGCAGCCAAACCGAAGCAAGTAGCTCCTGATCTTGGAGGATAAAGCTCAGAGAAGGAGTTCCCAGCACATTCCGGATTATCAACGATTCATCATTCGAGAATAATCAATAATAATCTGAGCGCCTTAGACTTGTCCCTCTGCTCAACATCGTTGCGGTTAAATTGTACGTAGAAGGTAATCCCAGATCCCCACGGCAGCGACCATCTGCCGATCGCAATCTCAATCAATAACGGCTCAAGACCATTAAACTCAATCAATATTTCGTATGACCTCACACGAAATATCGATTAGAAAAGCTATGCTGCCGAAATATCCGACAACATCGAATCTGCTCAAGAACTTCTTCCGAAAGGAAGAGTACAACTTTTTGGCTGGCTTAATGCTCGACAGCGCGAATCAAGCTCAGATTAAATCAGTACCCGGCGCGAACATAAAAAAAAGCGTTCTCTTAATCCGTGGTGGGACAAAGAGTGCTCAGATGTGTACGAAGAGAAGACCGCCGCATATATGACCTTCCGGGACGATGGGTTCCCCGCTAGCTATCGACAATCCGCGACGTTAGAAACGCAAATGAAGAGCTGGATGAAAGCCAAGAAGCGTAGTTACTGGCGCCGGTTCGTTGACGGACTAACCAGGGAAATATCGATGAGCACTCTCTGAGGCCCGGAGTTTGCGAAACCGAAACAGTACTAACGTAAGCGCAGAATATGCAAACCTTGATATGATATTGATATTGATATGATATGATATGATATGATATGCAATATGATCACAATTCGTATCGACCGACTGCAATCCTGTCCTGTACCCAGAAGTTGTTCGAGAAAATGATCCTATACCGCCTCGACAATTGGATCAAAGCAAATGGCTTACTGTCAGATACACAATTTGGCTTTCGCAAAAGCAAAGAGACGAACGATTGTCTTGCGTAGCTCTCAACCAAAATTCAAATGGCCTGTGCTAGCAAAGAGCAGATGGCATCAATATTCTTAGTTATTAAAGGGGCTTTTGATTAAGTTTCTATCAACATTTTTTTCAGAGAAGCTGTACCAGCATGGTCTTTCAGCGAATTTAAACATCTTTGTTGTCAGAAAAGCAAACTCATTTTTCGCATGGTAACTTATCGACATCACGATTTAGTTACATGGGTCTCTCCCAGGGCTAACGTCTAAGCCCTCTGTTATACAATTTCCATGTCAAGGACATTGGTGAATGTCTTGACAATTCCTGCACGTTAAGGCAACTTGCAGACGACGGCGTGGTTTCTGTTACGGGTCCCAAAGCTGTCGATCTACAAGGATCACTACAGTCTACCTTGGACAATTTGACTGCTTGGACTATTGAGTTGGGTATCGAGTTCTCTACGGAGAAAACTGAGCTAGTTTTATTTTCTAGCAAGTGTGAACCAGCACAACTACAACTTCTATGAATGGGTTAAACTATCGCTCAGGTCTTCACAGTAAAATATCTAGGGATCTTGTTCGACTCGAAATGTACTTGGGTATCTGAAACAGAAGTGCAAACAAAGTATCAACTTTCTTCGTACAATAACCGGACTATGGTGGGGTGCCCACCCAGGAGACCTAATTAGGTTGTATCAAACAAAGATATTGTCGGTGATGGAATACGGAAGCTTCTGCTTTTGCTCTTCTGCGAACATACATGTAATCAGTATCGTTGTTTGCGTATAGCCTTAGGGTGCATGCACTCGACCCATAAAATGAATCTAGAAGTCCTGTCGGGCGTTCTTCTGCTGAAAAATCGATTTTAAGAACTCTCATACCGATTGCTCATTAGATGCAATATTTTGAACCTGGTGGTGAATGAAAATTTCGAAAGGCTTGTCGAGCTCAATTCTCAAACCCGTTTTATGTTCCTGTGCTTTGACTACATAGCGCAGAATAATAATCCTTCTTCTTACAATCCCAACCGTGTACATTTCATAAATACTTCTGAATCTGCTGTTTTCTTCGACACATCCGTGATAGACGAGATTTGTGGTATTCTGGACCACATATGATCACAAGTGGATCCAAACATTTTTTATAATAAATTCCGAGAAGTCGACTGCTCCAATATGTTTTATACTAACGGGTCAATCCTCGAAGGGTCCACTGGTTTCGATATTTTCAATCAAAAGTTCACCGCCTCCTATAAACTCACTGATCCTGCTTCCGTTTACGCCGTGGAAATATCTAATATTCAGTATACCCTTGGAGTCATTGACACATTACTCGCAGACCATCACTTCATCGTTTCGGATAGACTTAGTTCCATTGACGCTATTCGCTCGATGAAACATGGAAACCATTCTTCGTATTTTTTGGGGAAAATGCGGTAGTTACTGTGCTTTATTTGACAAATATTTCCAGATTACCTTGGTTTGGGTACTTTCTCATTGCTCCATTTCGGGTAACGGTAAGACGGATTCTTTAGTCATCAGAGAACCCTCAAAAATGTGGAAATTTCATGGAGCAATGGGTAACTAGGAAGGTGGCTACATTCGATAATCCCTAAGGTTTCGACGAAACCTTCATTCAAGGGGATGGATGTGGGTCGTGACTTCATTCGTGTGATGTCCCGACTCATGGAGAACCATTACACGTTGGATGCACACCTCTGGCGTATTGGGCTCACGGTATCTGCGCTTGTGGCGACGGCTATCACGATGTCGAGCACGTTGTCTGGGCGTGCACCCAGTACAGTTCCGCCAGGTCTCAGCTAATGGATACCCTCCGGACCCGAGGAAGACCAACCAACGTCCCGGTTCGAGATGTACTGGCAAGCCGCGATCTACTCTATATGTCCCTCGTATATACCTTTCTATAAACCATCAATATACAAATCTCTCCGCCTTGCTTAACATTGTTTACTATAATAAGCTACGTGCTAAAAATGTCAAACCGTATTACCATAAAAACTTAATGACCCCTCTAATCTTACGAAAATTACCCACTCGTGTATATGTATAAGGTAGCTATAAAATCTTAGTTTCATTAAAAAAAAATCAAAATGTAATCGCCTAGTTTTAAGAAATTAAAAATGTAGAACAAAACAAAATTGGCCCCTTTAAGCTAACGCAAACGTGCCTTATCAAATAAACGATTGAATAAAAAAATACTCCTGAAAATCCGGATTCACGACAGCCAGACGAGTTGATTTGGTTCGATTTCACACAGTCTAAAAGTGGATGACACAAAACATCCAAAAGTGTCCAAATCGACTTAAAACTGCATTGTTATGAGCGCAGGTACCCTGTCGGCCTGTTAAAGGTATACTTTGTTGTTGAATATGTAGCGCTTAAAAGAATTGCGTCAAGTGGACCAAATTTTGATCATAACACCTAACCTCAAAACCTCTGATAACATCACTTTGTCAGCGTATGTAATGTTGAAGCTCTGAATGTATTTCATTTTTGTTGATTCCTTTATTCATTTTCGCACATTTCAAAATTCATAGAATTTTGATCATCCCAAAGATTTGTGGGTAAAGAATAACACTAGAAGGGTAGGTTTTACGGTAACCTTTAATAATGATCCTTCACCTGAATTATGGTTGCCGTAGTTCGCTAAGCCCCGTAGAAGAAAGTCAACAACAAGAACCAGATAAGAAATCAGAGCACCGCATTCTCAAAAGGTCTCGCTGCGGGTGCTGCCACTTTCTATGCAAATGGAAAGGAATCCAGGGAAAAACGAATCAAAATTTGCCCCTTTTCGGCTCAGCAACAGTATTCGGTGGAGCAAGGAGGCGGAGAACGAAAATAGCTTAGTCAAGTAGCGAAGCACTCATGTTGCTGAAAGTATTTAGCATTTGAACTTGAAGATAATAGCCCCTCTGCGAAATTTAATCTCGATGTAACGAATTAAATTTTAGTTTTAACAAATTGGTATACATACTGGAGAAATGGTATGCTAATGTGAACCAGCATACTTTGTGCATTGCAGGCGATAAACTTGAATAGTGTATACATAATAGACCGGCAACAATTTTGACCTTTTTTCGGAACACTTAAATCAAACGGTAATTGGTTTCCCATAGCATTTATCAAATATGAGCTTTCACCGAAGACTCTAGTTCACTCACAAGAGTTTTGATATTTGTATGTGAAAATATATGAAAAATAAGCAATAGAAAGAATAAATTCAGTACAAACTGCCAGTGCCGTCTTGTGCATCCCAAAATCTGTAGATATATAGCTTAAGGAGTAAGGATCAACATTGCAGATGACTGCAAATTGATCCGATTTTTCAGTAAAAAGGTATTGTCATATAAAGTTATGTGTTGCCTTTCTAAAAATCGGTTGATCATCAAAGTTAAATAACTTTATCCGGGAACCTCCTATCAATATTCAATCTTCAACAAAGCTGTTCGTTATAAAATAAGCTACGCGACCATAAGTTTTGAAGTATGCAGAGTTACTGTGGAATTTTTTATTGGATTTTAAGTTTTTATTTCCGAGTTTGCGTATATATTACTATAGAAACTTGAAACCTCTTGTGGGTGAACTAGAGCTATCGGAAAAAGCTCATATTTGGCATATGATCTGTGCATCCAATTACCATTTGAAGTAGCAGTATTCCGAAAAAAATCAAAATTGCTGCCGGTCTCAAACATAAGTAGACATACTGGTTTGCAATTTTATTCGATATGACTTCGCACTCAGTTAAAACAGATGATATTCATATTCAGACATATCATTCCAAATAATGTGATATAAAATCCAAAATTTGAAGCTCTGGTGGTCGCGATGATTCTTTGCATATACAAGCCAAATTCACCAAACAAAAAGTGTCATTTCACACATGGTCGTACGAATCATTCACCAAAGTAATTCCAAACCACGGTAATGTACACATTAGACCGGAACAATGCGGTTTTCAGAAGAATTTTAATACTTATTCTGATAGTTTGAGCCATTTTGTTTTCTCTAGTTTATATAGGACTCATTAATTTGTATCTCCGGAACGATAACTGCGAACGTAACGAAATACTAACACAAGCTATAATGATGAAGAATGCATGGCAATCAACTGAATGCACGACAATACCCTCAGTATCCATCATAGACAGCTCCTGCCGACTAGCATAGCGGGTTGCGGCACGTTTTCCTAACAAAATAGTATCAAATTTTGGAAACTAATTTTTTAACACGGTATTTAAAGGTCGGCGTATAGTTGAACAAATCACACCATCCTTGAATGCAATCTAACTATAGTTCATTAAGACTAGGGTTCGTAGTACTTACCCTTTTTGGCGAGAACCGGTACTGCGGTATTGAAGCCCTCATGGAGTACTGGTTAATTACCTGAAGCCCTCGGTAGTACCGGTTAATTACCTGTACTCGAATATATTTTTCAAAAAATTCAAGAAACACTTCAAAGTGAAATTGAATGCTCGATTTGTTCTGATCAAAAAACATGTTTATTGTTTTTAAATGCTTCGGAATGACATGTATCCTTTCAGCAGAAGACATTTTGCGTATGCGGAATTTTCTTTTATTTCGAGATCTACGCCACCTTAACATCAAAAACTGCTAAGCGGTGGGACTTTCGTCACGTAAGAAACTTTCAACAGTAAATCAAGCGAGAATGGCAGTGAATCCGAGCAGGTTACTCGCTTTTTCTCTCGGCATTATCGCTTTGCTGTAAATTGGTTTCTACCTTTATGCGGTTTATCTGCTATTCTCTTATGCATACCCAGGCTGCTTACTTTTCTGTAAACTATGGAGTTTTTCTGACTTTTCCGATCACCAATAATTGCAAATTCCATTGCTCCATTCGCAGTTCACCAGCTACAAAATTGTTAGCTACTAAATCACTGTTCGTTATTTTATAGATAAAGATTTAAGAGCAAACCAAATACAGACATTGATTATTACGCACAACCCAGGGAATAATGGAAACAAATCAAAATGTCGCTAATAAAAAAATCAAAACAAATGTATATCATTGCCGTTTAGTACCACTTCCTCGTTGAGCTTCTGACTTGTTCGCGAACTTCTCGGTCTAGTCCCCGACGATGGTCTAGTCCGACGAAAAGTTCCCCGGCGAGAGAAGTTCGAAAGCGAGCCAAACAGCCAGGTGCCGAGGTCAGTTTGGCGATTCCAGTAGAGTAGGGCGCACAGTGGCTGGAGGCTGGTCAAAACTTCAAAAATTTATTTTTGAAATAATGATATTTTATATTTTCATGAATTTCTCATGTATTGAATGATGTATATTCAAAATTTTATGATCATTGGATAAGAACACGATTTTTAACATGAGTGTAAACGTAGCAAAGTCCAGACTTTTTAATGATTTTCATTTCCGAAACCACCATTGCTCTGTTCACCTCAAATGCATGTTGCTCTTTTGATTTCGGTCTGATTTTAGCACAACTAGTTTCATTGTGTAGAGGAACGAAAGAACTTGGTTAGTGGATAAAATACGTTTTGGAAATTTGGTTGGAACTATGACTTTTTAGTTCAAATATGTTTGAGGTGGTCAGATCAAAAATACTTTATTCACTAATGTATTCTGTACAAATTTCGGAATCATTTCGGAACGGTCACATAGAATACATTCTATGGGAAATAACCTCTACTTTTCGAATATCATGGTCTCGTTCTGCGCCTAGGTGAACAAAAAGGTTTAAGGAGATTTTGAAGCTTTGTTGCTGATATGGAGGCGCATGGTGTTTTGTGTAAAATAGACAATCTCCAGTAAACCAACACGTTAAAAAATGGATTTAAAGTAGTGTTCTTCATTTTTTATGATATTGCTGACATTGGTGAACAGTAACGGAAAATCTATCATAAAAACGGGATCATAGCTATAAGAAAGGTTCAATGACACTGCATGGAAAAATGCATTTAATATTTTTCGACTTTTGACATCAAAAATGAGTTCAGCATCTCAAAATTAGCTTAAATTGTGATTTTCAGCCAAATTAGGTAACATTTGAGGTTTTGTCCGACTTTTGTTTGAAGAACCGTCTGTGGGGCGTCCGGTTTGCTGGAGCACCGGCGCAACTGTACTGATAGAATATATTCGTAAATCGCTAGGAATTAGTTTCGTACAGACAACTTTAATAAAATATACGAATTTTTCGTACATATGATGAATCATTCGTAGTGAAACACTTTTATTTTTTATTACAAGTTTTTCGTGAAAACCACGAAATGACTTTCGTTTGCTTATTACGAAACAGCTTCATCCGACAAACGAACTGTGCGCTGCTATATACGAATATCTTTATAATATTTACGAGCACTATTCGTCAAACCGTCAACGTCAAAAGAGCTTCAATAGAGGTAGAATTGGGAGTCATTGTTAAATAATTGTTGATCGTCACGACGGTCTCGGTCTGACTATTTAGTAGCCGTATCCGTGTCTACCGTTTTCAGGAAAATTCCCTGGACATCTTTCGCTTCCAGTTGTTCCAAAATCCGAAGCAGTACGGATTCAGTTGAGCCATCGCGAACTGCTCGTTGGTTTTGTATGAATAAGTTTGAGTTTTTCTCTGCCGGAGCAATATCGAATTAATATGCTATTCAACACGAAAACTTATCTTAGAGGGGCAAAATAAATTGCGGCCAACGAGATTGTTCGTAATATACATAAACATTTATTTAAATAAACAATGTAACTAAATATGTAAAATTTACGAAAACTCGTTCATCAAGCGGCCATTACTTCACACCACAATCTTTCTAGTCCTGAATAGAGGTAAGCAGGTTGAAATAAAATCGATTTTGTCAGATCGATTCTTTTACTTAGTAAGAAAAATTGTTGTTGTCAAACATCGATCCTAAAATTTCGATTGAAAAAATAATATGCTAATGAATACGAAAACTTGAACGAAATGATTCGAGTGAGCAATGAAATAGTTCGTAATATACATAAATGTTTATTAAAATAAACGAAACATTTCGTTTCATCCACAATAAATAATGTTATCAACGATAACATTCGTGCAATGTAAACTAAATAAATAAAATTAACGAAAGCTTTCGTTCATCAAGCGGTCATTTCTTCGTACCACAATAAAATCGATTTGGCCACATCGATTTTTTAAATTAAAAAAAATTCGATGTTGTCAAACATCGATCCCAAAAGATCGACTGAAAACAATAAGAGGCTAATAAATACGAAAACATTTCTAAGATAAACGAAATGAATTCGTGTGATCAACGAAATCATTCATCATATACATAAACATTTATTAAAATAAACGAATAATTTCTTTTCATTCACGAAAAATAATGCCGTCATCAACGATTACATTCGTGCAGTATACATTAAATGTGTAAAATTTACGAAAACTTTCGTTCACCAAGCGGTCATTCTAGTTCATGAAATGAACGAAGCCTGCTATTTACAATACACGAAAATATTTCGTTGCAGAAAACGACGAATGAATTTGTGCATTGCATGATCGATTTCATTATATTTACGAATTTATATTATCAGTATGGTGGTGTCTCGTCGCAGTCTACTCAGTGTAGTTCCCGGCGGTGAATCTGACTGTACGTTGACGGAGAGTTCCCTGGCGAAAAAAAAGTTCCAATACCGATTTTTCTTTGGTTTTCGCTATATTTCTATCGGAACAACCGGTGGAGTGCCGTGGTCGGTCTGGCTATTCCGGATTAAGCGTGGCGTTCGGTTTGCTGCCGATTCGATGACTCACACACCAAAAAAATCTGAATTTTGTCGTTGACGTAATTGCAAACATGACACAATTCAACACACCGTAATTTACGAAATGACGGAACATTACCGTGCTCCGTTTAGTTTTACATGAAACATATACTTTACATGCGCAATGACATAAAATTACACTTCCTACCATTCAGAACAAACGCTGTATGTGGAGTAAAATTACATGATTTACGAAATTAAACGTCATGTAAAATTAAAATCAAACGTAAAACTAAGTCATTTTTGATGCTCGTATATGTCAGGGTCAGGAGACGTAAATTTACACTATTTTTTCTAGGTGTGCATACTCGGTGCTCTGTTGTAATCTACTCGACTAGTCCTCGGCGGTGGATTTAGCTTATTCCTGCGGAGAGTTCCCTGGCGGTGATTGCTCTCCCGAAACCGTTGTTCGATGTTAATCACGCCGTTATTGCTGTAAGACGGTCATGATCTACATCATAACAGTTAACTGCGTTCCACGTCTTTACGTCGCTTGTCATTTTGTAGGCTACATAATCCGGGTTGGTGTCCGGTCCTCCTGTTTTAAGTAGTTCCCTGTACGTCGCTTCAAACTTCGCACATTCAAAGACCACATGCTCCGGTGTATCCTCGACGTTCTCACTCTCCGTTCACAATGGTGAGGTTGCGTACCCGAACCGGTGAAGATACTTCCTGAAGCAGCCGTGGCTAGGTAGGAGCTGTTTCAGGTGGAAAGTAATATCTCCGTGCTTTCTATTGACCCACGTCGACAGATTTGGATGAGCCGATAGGTCCACTTTCCTTTCTCCTTATTGTCCCATTCCTGCTGCCACGTCACCATCGAATCAATTCTCATCATCTTTCTCACGTTTCTGACGTTTCATTGATTGTAGCACTTGTTATCATCCGCCAGGGTGATGCAGATGGGGATCATCTCGGCGATAACGCATACTGCCTGCGAAGATATTATTCTGTACCAGCCGAAATGTCCTGTTCAGCTTTTCGCAGTTCCGCTTGGTTTTCAGCGCCGCACCCCAGGTAGGAGCCCCATATCGCAGTATCGATGACGAAGCACTAGATAACAGACCGACATTTCGCAGACGTAATGAGGCTGTGTTAGCTCCTTCTTCTTCGCCGTACGGTGTCGGTGACCAGGTAGTTGGATCGTGCTTCGGGAAGAGACCCTCAATGATTATCTTCAACTTACACGAGCATATTTCAGCTGGTGTCGACGGGCCCTCATCGTCATGACGATTCAATATACGTCCCCTAGGGATCAGCGTCTACTTCTCAGCACAGCTACTTATGGCAAACTGGCTTGCTAATCATGATCTCCCGTTTTAAAGCGTCCTTACCTTCTCGAAACGTCGCTTGCGCTCCTCTCTCACTCTCCAGTCTTGCTCTCTGAGCCCGCCTTCTAATGCTAAGACAAACAGCGTGTAAGCTGCACGCCGTCTACTGCATGGCTCCAGTTTTCGTGGCATTGTAACATCACAAGCCGTCACAATCCTTCTTGTTAGATCAGCCGCATTAATGTACTTGATTCCGCTGCTCGCCGAAGTGACTCACCAAAGACTTTCGTCTTCCACTTTAGCTTGCCGGTCGTTGCTGCGGCAGGATTCCATTGGCCGATGCGCTAGCGAATCGCCTGGTGGTCGCTATGGGGTTGGGGATACTTCTCTCAAGGACTACAGAATATGGCAGAATTTCTATCGGTAGCGATATCCGTTTCGTGAACCAATAAGCTCCCAGTTTTGTCACGATACCAGGAGCCATTGAGCTCCTCGCTCCGCCGTGATCTGCTCGTTGTAGTCCTCGGCAATTGATCTAGCCTCCACAACGAGCCGACAGGTAGGTGTCGAGGTCTGCCGACAATTTTCAGTACAAGGAAATATTCTCACAAGATAACTTTTGCAAACGAATCTTTAAAATATTAGGCATATTGTTGTTGAACATATTCATTTTTTTTTCAAATTTCTTCAAAATATTTCGGGGTAGGTTTTGTCCCCAAATCCTCCCACCCCGCTACTACGCCACTGATATGAATAAAATTTATTTAACTTTTCCGTAAGATACTGGAGAAGTCGTTTGTGGCCAATCAAGTCCTCCGGTGTAACTCGACATTCTCCTTTGCGGCTAATCTGAAAAGAGGCTTTCACGTCCAGAAAAAACGCCGAAAGCTCGGTTGGAAAGGCTCTTAAATCGCAGATCATCACTGTTATCGGTAGAGGAGATTGTTATTTCTTCTCATTGGCATTACGCACAATGCGATTTACAATTTCTTCTGCTTCACATCGAAGGAGTGGCTACGATCTGTTGAGTTTTCGGGTGGAGAAGTTACTCTTTTTCGTTTCTTTGTAATATTTGGCACAAGGCCTTTCTGGGAGGTTCCAGACATGTTGGAAGAAGTAAATATTTCTTTAAGCTGAAATATTCTTGAAAAACGTTTGAGTCGTGTACAAGACTGCTTAAGTAGAAAAAGGTAATAAAGGTATTGAGACATTCAACGAAACGTACAACTGCTTACTAAAGGTTGCTCTAAGGTTGCAGGCAAGTTTTTGGTGTAACTAGACTTGTATTTGTATTTGCTATTTGTGGTAGTAAATAAGCCTCCCATTTTCGTTTAAACGCAAGGACAATTTTTAAAACAGAATTTGATTGATAAGTATATCTCATTAAACCGTTCTGTAATCTGAAAAGAATTTTTGAATTCAACTTAACGTGGTGAATTTAGCACCACTTGCATCTTGTATGCACAAAACATTGCATAACGCAGGGCTAATTTTTGCAACAACTGTGTTCTCATTCAGCCCTTCTTTGTGCAAATTTGCAATATTATGACAGGCTTCGCGCGGTGTTTTGCATGAAGCGTGGCAATTCCTTTCGATCGGGGAAGGCTGCGTGAAATTTTAGGCAAATGCGCTAATACCCAATCATGTTCGGAGGATATCATTTATACTCGTTTATCTATTTTTTATTGTTGGACGTTTTATTAAATATTGAAATTATAGCCAAATAGAATCAGCTTATTTTCAAGCTGTCTAGATTCCTAACTTTGTTGAAACAACAAAATTAATATTTACATCCATAATTTCCAATAGCAATTGTAAAATGCCTGAAATTTCAGCTCGTAGCTTGCCTAATCACCTGAAGCATAGACCCAAATACAACCGGAAGCGGCATGTTTGCTCCAAAGGCTAGTAACACAGGGGAGACGAATTAAAACTTATCCAAGCTGTACAATGCGTTCGGTAAATTTGAATGGCTCTGTTAATCCCGCCGATCGTGCTAAGCACTGACGGAGTACAGTTCAGAACCCCCTTACAAGCGACAGCAGAGATTGAGATTTAGGGAGAATTTAATTAGTGCAAATTTCGCCTAAAGGTGCTCGATTTCAGTTGGGTTGCTTATTGCTTTTATGAACCGATTGTTTTAATGTTGATTACAGTGATACTTACAGTGACATTGATGTGTCTGCTTGTCACCTAAGGATGTTACAAAACTTACACAGGCCTTCCACTCGTACAAACTATGCTCCACAAAATCTGTTTGAGTAGATAGAAACAACAGGCACGTAGCCAGAGGGGGGGCTAGGGGGCTAAAGCCCCCCCCGAATCTTTTCAAAAATAAATTTAAGAAGCAACATGTTTTTCGGTAACTCGTAAAAAAATTGTATCTTGTTTGGTTTCAACAAATTAATGGGAGAATGGTGAGGAAGATTGCTATTTCGAGCCACCGAAGACATCGGTCACGATATCTACTCAGTATGCCGAGTCTGATAACACACTTCCTTTCATATTGTGTGACTCGTCGGAAGAACAAAAGAAACTGTTACTTTAATTCTTGCTGGGGTGATCCGTCGGATGATTGAATCGTAGAAGCAAGAAGTGGTGCTCCAGCCAAACGTGGAGGCTATTGGCTATTGGAATTTTTGCATAACCGAATTTCATGATGGGAAATATTTGCTGGAGGTGAAAATAGAGGTTATGCTTACGAACATCGCCTTTAACGAGTTCTGCCTTGTCAGGTATTCAGTACTTATGTTACTCAACAAATTAGCCTAGACGAAACCAGTCATTTTGCAACTTGTAACACGTGGTTGATTCTCATATATATGGATGATGAGAAAATCAATGTTCGGCTACAAGATCTGATACCTCTTACTTGAACCGCGGGCGAACGACCAGGAGGTTAAAGCCCCAATAAACAAACTTAACTTCTTTGAACCGTGGCCATTAAAAGATTCCTGTCACATTTGGAAAAAATGTAATTTATTATAAAGGACACATCTAGGAATTAGACGGGTAGGGTCAGCTAGGATTTCGTCCTAGCTGACCCTGCACGCACAAAACACAATGCGTAATATCATCATACACGTTACATCTTTGCACATCCATAGTCTCCAATACGATTACCTGAAAAACAAACAATTGCCAAATTTGTGGCTGCTGTTCATATAATATTGACGGCAAAAACTGCGTCTAGTATCTCAAAATTAACAGTCAGCATCATCATTGAGGAAGTCGACACTTGTGGCCCGTAAGGGGACAAAACAAAAATGAAATCAGATATTCGCGAACTGCCATGTCCATGGTAGTTACCACGATAATAATACGGAAGTGTACAAGATAGATATGAACGACCACCAAGACGCGGTTGGTTATGAAAAATATTTCTTAATCAGTAAACAGGTCAATCGCACGAGATCTGTTGGACAACCATTAGCGTTTTATCATTTTCATTGTTTACATCGTGGAAATATATTAAAGACTCAAGGCTTCATTTAGCTAATGCATTGAACCGACTCAAGTAAACGAATTGTATAATAAAAAATTAGAAGTTTCATAGAAAACTGAGTACAAAAACTGTCCCAAAATTAACATTTATCGCTAGTAATGGTATCTAACAATACTCATTTTATGCTAGATATAATAGATTAGAGCAATGTGCGCTTAATATAAACGTCAAGCATCTTCCAAACTGATTTCTTACATTCTTTAGCTAAAAATAATTGACACGTATTTTTTGGTTTGGCTAAATATTATATTTTTTTCAAGTTATTCGCTTTTGAACTTTTGAAGTCTATAAAATTGAACATTTTTCAATCACTGATAACTCGGAAACGACTCGATATATGGAAAAAATATTAAATAAAAAAGTTGCGTTTTCAAATAAGCTTACCAAAAAAAATCACAATTTTTTTGTTATATAACTTATGAAATTTGCAATTACTTGAAACAAATTGAATTTTTTTAAGGCTGGACCAAATTTTTTATTTATTATTTTCTTTAAGTATTAAAATCGTGTTAAAAAGATTGTGTAAAAATTTGGCAGTGGAATTCTTTGCGAGATATTACAATTATAAACATAAAACATGGCAATTTTACACTAAACGCCCAGCGAAAGGCCTGTTATAACTGAAATGTCTCGTAACACTTCGAGTTCCATTCTGAATTTTTCACATAATCTTCTTGATATAGTTATGTAATCAAAATAAATTTGATTTCGGGGGACTTTAGAAAATATTTGCTTTTAACATGAGAATACCCCCAAAAAGTCTTAAATTTGCAGAATGCGAGTCATTCCACGATTTACAACTATAATTTTAGTTCCCTTCAATTTTTTTGCACTCTTTAGCTGAAAATTATAGACACGATTTTTTTACTTTGGCTGAATTTGATTTTTTTTTTCAAGTTATGATTTTTGAACTTTATAAAGTACTAGCTAATACCCATCGCACGTTGATGCGACTTTCAACGAAATAGGAGGAAACCATAATTTGTTCCGAAGCGCCTTCTTGTAGGCAGATAATCCCCACCAATAGCACACAAACACGCTCCATAACAAATTCCTACTATGCATAAATTTTTACGGCAATTGGTTAAGCCGTTTGGGGTTCCTTAAATCAGTTTTATAAATTTAATAGAATTGGACATTTTTCATTCCCTCATAACTTAGAAACTATTAGATTTCTGGAAAAAAGCATTAAATAATAAAAGCTGCGTTTTCGGAAGATCTCGGCGGATTTTTTTTGTAATATTTGTTTTTGTTAAATAATTTATGTATTATGCAAATATTAGTAACAAATTTTTTTTCAGGGTGGATCCAAAAAAATCTTTTTAGCTTTTTCAAATAATTTATAATTATATCGAGAAGATTGTGTACAAATTTCAGAAAGAAATTCGAAGTATTTTACGAGATATTTCAATTACAATAGGCCTATCACTAGGCGTTTGGTGTAAAATTGCCTTGTTTTAAGTTTATAATTGTAATATCTCGCAAAGTATTTTGATATCCACTCCCAAATTTTTGCACAATTATTTTAACATGATTTTTGATATTTAAAGAAAATAATAAGTAAAAAATTGGTCCAACTTTAAAAAATTCAATTTGTTTCAAACAATTGCAAATTTCATAAGTTATATAACAAAATGAAATTGCTATTTTTTTCAGTGAGCTCATTGAGTACACAACTTTTTTATTTAATATTTTTTTCCATATATCGAATCGTTTCCGAGCTAGGGGCAGATCACTCGAAGAATGTATAACAAATTTGCATCAAATTAGAAAAAATGCATTTAATTTCCATTTTTGCATCAGCTTTGCACTCCCTCGCAGAAAAGTTTGTTTAACAAACGTACTACGCTGATCCACGTTGTTCGACGTTTTGTTAAATGTAGGGCTAGTTTTTCTGTAGGGTTTTGACGTCTTACACGCAACGCAAACAACATTGCACGCAACGCAAAAACATTGCACGCGACGCAAAATACATTATGAATTTCTATTTTGATGGAAAGAAATGCATTTAATTTCGCTGATTTTTAAAAATGCATCACAAGTGATATGCCCCTAGTTTCCGAGTTATAAGTAATTGAAAAATGTTCAATGTTATAAACTTCAAAAGTTCAAAAACTAATAACTTGAAAAAAATCATATTCAGCCAAAATAAAAAATACGTGTCAATTACTTTAACTAATGAATGCAAGAAAAAAAATTGGAAGGAATTCAAATTTTGATTGTAAATCAGACGTGGAATGACCCATATATTTTGATCCTATTGATCAACAAAGATCCTCCTTCCTAACTGGGGTATGCCAAAAAATTATGTTAGCATGATGCATTAGAACTGGTAATAGTTACAGGACGCCAGATCAAGAAAATAGTAGTTGAACCATCTACAATTCGTTTGCTAAATCAGAAGATTTTGTGCAAATTTCGACAATCTCTTCGATCGAACATTTTATGGATATTTTTCTACTCATTTCGATTTAGCGTCATCTACAACTTTTAAACGTGTAGCTTAGAACACCTTGCGTTTTTCAGCACCGTCAAGGATTGTCATATTCGGTTAGCGCATAAATACTCTAGAATATCCATTGTTGCAACAAGAGTAAATTGTAACTTGTAAATAAAAATAAATAATAAAAATCAAATTAAACATCAATAATTCGTTGATGTACTATAGCCTTTCTTGTGACAAAGAACATGGATTGTCTTAGATTTGGCTTTGTTTTCATTAAGAACTTTTCAAAATTTCGTTTAGTTTCTAGTGACAATATGAAGTAATTAGAACTAAAAGCTTTATGCAGGGCGGGTAAAGCGTAGTTGATAAATTGATTACCTTTTACGCAGCTCATCACGGTTCGTTCATCAATCCCGCACATGTAGGGTTAGAAATTTTTCTAAAGAAATTTTCTAACCCAAAAAGAGGCGAATAACCATAAGGTTAAAACCTGTATAATCGAAATAAAAAAGCTTTATGCAATAATTTTTTAAGCCCCTCCCGAAATAAACTCCTGGCTACGGGCCTGAGAAACAAGTTTTCAGAACACAAAGAGTCATTAGTTATCGCAGCAAGAATGACTCGTTACTGCTTCAGCTATATATAGTCGCAAAACTTATCCCATTCTCCGGATGACAGAATCACCTTTATCGTGCCGATAAAACGAATCGAAAAGTTACTGCAAGCACTCCTACGAGATGAGCACATCCCACTGAAGGAAGCAGATTGCAGACGACATTTTCAACAAACTTTCTTTCATAGGTACTCTGACTTCCTCTCATTCTGTTTAACTATCATACCATTAGTCACCCGGGGTTTCTTCGAAAACAGTGGAGTAGTAAGGGGCGAGAAAGCCAATTGATCTCGTTTTGCTCGGCATCTAACGCAGTAGCTAACGGATTCGAAATGTGTTATCAAAGCTGTCTAGCCCCGTTCTTCTCACCTTAGCTAAACATTGGAGCTTTGAAAAGTGGATTTCATGTGACTAATTCCCACGCTTTTTGGATTTTGGCGAACAATAGAGGAAACTATAATTTTACTTAACAATCTGCCGATTAATAATGGCAGCATATGTAGTGCTGTTGAGCTGAAGATTTCTGAAAGGATGTATACTGCCGTTCAAAGCATAATTGTCCCATGTAGATAGGAAATCCCATAGAACATAGGACAAATATGCTTATAACGGCAGTATAGCAAGGCACAAATCCCCAACTACATACGGGGAACGTGCCATATGACCCAGTATGTTCTGATAGATTGGGAAAAGGAATAAAGCAATCATGCCAGAACAAATTCCTATATCCTAAAAATGTTTTGAGAAAATCACAATTTGGTTTAATATTTCGTATTCTTTAACGTGTGCTCAAATTTATTTTCGAATTAAAGCCTTCATAAGAAATGTACAGTGTAAATTTGTTCACGAATATCGATCGAAACTAGCTTCATGTATTTGTGGTGCCCCAAATGAGATAAAGTAAGGAACGCTGTGTCGCAAAGTTGATTCCCCCTTCCACCGTTTTTGTTGGGCATGTAAACACAATAAACCGATGAAGCAAACAGTAGAATGTCCATACGGCTGAAAGTCAAATTGTCAACAAACAGCAGAAGGTTGCAATAAATCGTCACAACTTTGTACCGTTTCCATAAATAGAAAAATGAGCAGCAATTTACATACAATTCGTCGCAGTTGTGTTGCCCTTTCTAAACGATCCCATTCCTTCGATTCAGGTAACCACGACGTGAGTGCGTAAGCATGACAATATTAGCATTGTAAGCAGTTCTGCATCTTTTAATAACCCCTGTGTATTGGGACGTTGCTGGTGACAGGTTCTACATTCAGTTAGTTTTAGGATTACTTATAATTTTGTAGAACAGATCAGTAACATTCAAACAAATACAAAACATTTCGTTTCGAGGAAGGCCAGGTGCTACTTCGATCGGTGTAGCATGGAAGACGCGGCAGTTTTGGACTGACACGGTGTTCGGTAAGCAACAAATTGGATTACGCAGCAAATACTCGACCAAACCGTGTCCCGTGTTTGCGTTCGTATGCTCTTATCCTTGCTGCATCCGTACAGTCCATTTCAAGTGCGGGATTAGCTGACAATTTACACTTAAATGGTACCTAATAGAGTGTACCCAAGCGTTACGGATATCGCGATTTTGTACAACCGGAGGCACTACAGGGTGTGCCTTAAAAAAATTAAAATGCCACGTACAGCACATCTAATAGGACAGATATATATGACGGAACTATTGATAGTCTCCAGCATCACAGACATAGTTCTTCTCGATTATTTCATATACGCTCTTCACGCTAAGGCCTAAAAATACTACGCGTTGATGCTTTGAAATCTTACATTATCAATACATAGGCCTCGATGCCGGAGTCGCCTATTCGGAATTGATAATGATTATCATTTTGAATAATGTAATCAAGACATATACACATTATGTATATTTTTTTGAAGTAGGACTTCGTCTTTGTTTTCAATATGGGGGTGCACTTTGCAAATTCTACAAAAATGGTATGTAACGAAAAGTGGTCCAATTTTAAACGCATATAATTCAGCCATCTCATGATAAATTTTCAAATTTTTTGCACATATCGCCCCGAAATACTTCTACGAATAGATTTCAATAGATAAACCCAAAGATAGCGCTTCCCAAATCTGGCACGTCAGATTTGTGTACCTAGCGCGCTACGCTTCTATGAAAGCCTTCATCATCGACTATTTAAAGAACAGATTAGGCCGGACAAGCTCAGTTGTCTATTGAACGGCAGGCGGAGCAGATCACTGCGCTGCGTGTTTTCACAGCCAGTGTAGCTGAGTTAGAAGTCCGTTACACTGGCTGTGGAGGAACGTTACCCAGCGCCGTCCAACGACTGAGCTTGTCCGTTCAAATGCTATGGTTTCTTTTGTGTTGTCCTCGTTTCCGCCACACTTTTATGTACAATCTCGAACACCATTATTCGTACACAAAATCGCTTGTACATTCGAGCTCCGTTTGCAAACACGGTTAACATAGTGTCGTGGTACTAGTTGTCTCTTTCGCTCTACCCATCATCATCAGCGTTGACTCATTTTGCTTTGTGCGCTTGGTTTTATTGTTTGAGGCGAATGTGTAGGTAGATTGTTACTAGGGTTACCATGTTCACAGATTTTTCTGTAATGTCACAGATTTTTTCACAGACGGCAAATTTTTGGCATTTAAAAAAAGATATTTATGACCGAAACACAGATTTCAATGTGGCATCCCTGTTTGTTAGCGGTTGCATGCGTAACCTGCATGATAACAATCTGTGCTTTCGTTGCGCAAAGACGGAAACTTTCTTAGCAACAAATTTACGCGGATCGATAGAAAGCACAACGAAAATTTATTATTTACGTTCGATCAATTTATTGATTCATTTCCACTTCACGTGATTTATTTCCACTCAGCCTATCCTATTTTGATTCTGCTAATAGGTATATACTACAAAGCCTATTTATGAATAAATACACTGCCACTCGAAAAACCGTTGCAAAAACGCATCTAAGTCTATATATAAAATTGTTTTGGATGCTAGTATATTTATAGCTTCGATATATTATTAAGACCACTGCATTAATATAACTAGAAAGCTTGGTCTATAGAAAATGTGATTATATTGTCTAAAATTTTATTTTTCTTCACCGGTCCGGGTTTTTTGCTACACACAATCGAAAAGTTTTGCAATTTTTAAAAGCTGATCTTGTGCTATAAAGATTTAGTTCCAGATATTAGTTCGGTCACGGTTTTCTGTCTATTTTCTTCAAATCTGCTCAGATAAGTTTATTTTGATTCGATCACCTACTACAAATGAAATGACCTGATAACCAAGAAGGTTTGGTATGTAACATTCGATGTTGATTGGTTGTGCTTAAATTATACGTAAGAAATATATTTGATTTATTATTACTCTACATGTACTAAGCAAATAAATATTTTACATTAAGTAGTATAGTCCTACGCCAACAGTTCGTGCAACCCTATAGGGCTGCCCCTTGTAATTTTTCATTTTTTTATGGCGCGCCCTGTAATATACTTGCGTCAGTTGCAGTCAGTTAGTAGCATAATGAGTTCATTATAATTTGAATTCAGTTGTCCTGCAAAGCGCCATTCCTATGCCAATCGATAGATTTATAATCCCATAGATTGTGTAGTTGTCGATGGGATAGGAAAATGGAGCGTGGATTTGGTATGGTTTATACTGCCCATGATCGCAAATCAGTCCCATAAAGATAGGAAATCCCATAGAAAACGGGACAAATATGCGATCATGGGCAGTATAAAAAATTTAAGTTTTTACAACATTTAAGTGATTTTCAGAAGTGTGTCACTGCTTCTACTGATATTCTCCGATTTTTATGACACTTTCAACTTTTGTTTATGCATATGTGTGATGGACGTTGGCAAAATATCATCTTCCAATTTTAACGGTGAGTGGGGTAAAACGGGATTAGAAATTGAGTTTGAAAAAATGAGCCGAAACATTTAAACTAGCTCTAACTCTAGTCTACCTTGATGAAATTTAATTTTGTTTGGTTTTTCTGAAAGGGCTTCGAAAAGAATTTTGATTTGTAATCGTAATATTGAAAACTATTTATATTTTACCATGAGAAAGTAGTAATTTTCAAAACAATGTAACTCTTTACAGCAATCTTAATGAGGGTAGATTCGAATGGCCGAGAAAATACTTGGAAATACTTGGACTACAATACTTTGATATCAGTTTTTTGGGGTTTCTTGAAATTCGCGAAAAATTACGTGTTTTTTCAGAAACTACATTTATACATTACTATTAAAAGAAATGTATAGGATTCGCCATTACTTCGAAAACTTTTTACACAGCCCGAAGGGCCGAGTCTCATATACCATTCTACTCAGATCGACAAATAAAATTGGCATAATGTCTGTATGTGTGTGTTATTTTATAGTAAGATTTAAAAAACTTTAAAGGCCTGTAGTGTATTGGCACTGCGTAGGACTCAGCTTCGTTCCTAACCACTAAAAACACTCCTTACTCTTTTTCCCCTTTCTTACCCCCGGAACTATATCAAGGTATTACTTCGCAGGGGCTCATTTTGCTTCCGTCGAACCGCTTTCTTTTGCTCACGAGTTTTCCGCAGCTAACTTGGAGCCCTACTTGATTCATGAAACGGCTCGACCTTTGAACTATTGAACTATCAACACTTCTTTTGATTTCCGTCTCTATCTACTACATCACAATTTAGCTTTCGTCTCACTGAGCCATTAAGCTCCTAGATTTATCGAGATCTGTTCGCATATTCTCCGGCGGTGAAACTATCCTACATCGACTAAAAGCTCCTCGGCGGCGGAATTCCTCTTGGTACCGATGCCTGTTTCGCTAGCCAACTAGGTCTCAGATTTGACACGATATAGTCGGATAGTCCACGGCGGTGCCATACCCTACTTTGAATTCCTCGGTGGTGAATTTGTTTTGTTCCGATACCGATGCTAGTTTTCGTGAGCCATTTAGCTCACCGCTTCGTACCGATCTTTTCGATTTGGTCTCCTGCGATAGACCTAGCCTACTCAACGGGCCATGCAGTGGGTGCCGTAATCTGTCTAGCGCTTCCGGGTGGAACGTAGCTAGGAGTTGTGTCAAGGTCGGTCGGGCGCAAGACGGGTACAGGTGGGCACATTTTTTCTGTGTGAGTGCGGTGTGTTTAACCCTCAAAACCCGCCACTGCTGAATACGGTAAAAAAATTACCGATCGGATTGTAAAACTCCCAACTACCGAAGTTCGGTGAATACGTCCACAAAAACCGCTAAATACTAAGATAAGATAAGATACTAAAAATGGAAGAACTGGAGGAGCATGATGAGGGCCTCGTCAAAATTTTCCGTGAGTCTTCCTTTAATAACTCTATCCACTTCCTTTTTTTTCTTCCAGATCGTGATAATGTTTTTATTGTCGGGAGCTTCGCTTCACATGCGTAGCTGAAAGATTTGGGGGAAAACGTGGTAAGAATCAGGCGCACCCAAAAAGACGAAATGCTACTCGAGTTGAAGAAGAATCCCACGACTAGTAGCTCGACCTTGCAGGCGAGTATCACCAAATCGATCGGTGAAGCGACAGAAGTTAAAGCCCTAAACCCGGAGATGGTGATTGTGTGCAAGGACCTTGATGAAATCACGATGGAAGACGAGTTAAGAAGCGCACTGAAGCAACAGTGTAGCCTAGGCGAGGTGTACATGAGGATCCGGCTTAAGAAGAGATACGGAGGAACGCAGACAGCGATGGTTCGTTTACCGATAACCGCTGCCGATATAGCATGTCGGATGGTCGAGATGACCACTGAGAGCCGCCTCACGATTGACTAAACAAGCGGAGAAATGCTTCAAGTGTTTCGGCTTTGGATATTGGCAGGGGCTTGCAAAGGCCCGGATAGATACGGGATGTACTGGAAATGTGGGGAGACGGGTCATCTTGCGAGAGACTGCACGCAGAGACCGAAGTGCTTACTCTGCGCCCCAGCGAACGGAAACGACCATCAGACGGGTGGCCTTAAATGCCCTGCCTATAGGCGTAATAGGAAGGCGATTACAGGCCAACGGTAATGGAGATAACCCAGATAAATCTGAATAACTGTGACACCGCACAGCAACTGTTGGGGCAGATTCCTCATTCAAAAAGTGATAGAACGCTCATACGATGGCTTCGTCACCGCTAAAATCAAGGGCGTCTTCGTGTGCAGCTATTACGCTCCTCCAAGGTAGACAGTAGAGCAGTTTAGCCTAATGCTGGAGCAGTTAACCGAGCAGTTGATCGGTCGAAAGCCGGTAGTCATTGGTGGTGACATCAACGCCTGGTCTGATGAATGGGGCAGTAGAGTAACCAATACAAGAGGGTGTATCCTACAGGAAGCTCTAGCGAAGTTCGACGTACGAATGTGCAATGAAGGTTCTGTTACCACGTTTCAGAGAGACGGGAGGAAGTCCATCATCGATGTTACATTCTGTAGTCCTTCACTGACAGCGGACATGGATTGGAGAGTATGCGAAACGTATACGCATAGTGACCACCGGGCGATTCGCTAGCGAATCGGTCAACGGAACTCTGCTGCAGTA
The DNA here is from genome assembly GCF_030247195.1 of Topomyia yanbarensis. Taxonomy (NCBI): domain Eukaryota; kingdom Metazoa; phylum Arthropoda; class Insecta; order Diptera; family Culicidae; genus Topomyia; species Topomyia yanbarensis. The sequence continues at coordinate 4,407 of NW_026683298.1, read as the reverse complement.
CGGAGAAGGATGAACGGTGAAGTGGAAGACGAAAACCTTCAACAAACAACTCTTCGTTGGGGCACTTCGGCCTAACGGCGTTACCAAAAACATGGATACGGCTGACCTAACAAGGATTGTGGCGGCTTGTAACGCCACAATGCCGCGAAAACTGGAATCAGACAATAAACGTCCAGCTTACAGGTGGAACGAGACGCTTAGTACGCTACGTGCTGTTTGTCTCAGAGCCAGAAGGCGGGCTCAAAGAGCAATGTTGGAGCCAGATAGAGAAGAACGTAAGGCAGCTTTTCGGGAAGCTAGGGCCGCTTTGAAACTGGAGATCAGACTTAGCAAGTCAGATTGCCACAAGCAGCTATGCCGAGAAGTAGGCGCCAATCCCTAGGGCGACGCATACCGAGTCGTGATGGCAAAAATGAAGCGAACGACGACGTCAGCCGAAATGTGCCCGAGTAAGCTGAAGATACTTGTCGAGGGTCTTTTCTCGAAGCACGATTCAACTATATGGCCACCGACACCGTACGGCAAAGAGAAGGAACAAACACGGATCGGCAAGTGAATAACGACGAGCTCGCAGAAGCATCGAAGCGCCTGAAATCAAAGAAAGCCCCCGATCCGGATGGAATACCAAACATGGTGCTGAATGCTGCGATTCTGGCATATCGGCATGTTCAGAATAGTGCAGCAGAAGTGCCTAAATGAAGGAAATTTCCCCGAAATGTGCCAGTGCTGCCTAGAATGAGAGTTCTCGACTATCTATGCCAGATCCTGAAGAGCTACTTTCAGAGCAGAATGCTGCTGTACGAGACAAGGGAAGGGCAGAAGTCAATGCGAGTCATAGCGGGCGTTCTTCAGGACTCCATTCTCGGTCCAACTCTTCGGAACGGGATGTACGATGGCGTCGTAACGCTTCAGCTGCCCAGGAAAGTGAAAATTGTGAGTATTGCGGACGACGTGTCACTAGCGGTGATGGGTGAGACACTTGAAGAAGTGGAGGTGTCGGTAACGGAGACAATAGACGCGATCGAGAGCTGGATGAACGAGGTCAAGCTGCAAATAGCTCACCCACAAGACGGAGGTGTTGTTGGTCAGCAACTGCAAAGCGGTTCAGCGGATGCAGATTGACGTTGGAGGGCACGTGATTGCATCGAAGCGTGCACTGCAACCAACCACGTTGACTACGCCTGTGAAAAGTCGGCGAAGGCAACGAACGCAATAGCGAGAATTATGCCAAACGTCGGCGGCCCGAGAAGCAGTACGAGACGTCTGCTATCCACTGTTTCGTCATCGATACTCCGATATGGGGTTCCTGTCTGGGGTGCTGCGCTGAAAACCAAGCAGAACCGTGAAAAGCTGAACAGGACATGGCCGTACGAGTCGCGAGTGCCTACAGAACAATGGTGTCGGAGCCAGTATGCCGTGATGATCCCCATCTGCATCACTCAAGCTGAGGACGTATACACGAAATACAAGGAGATTGGACAGAGTGGCCTCGCTGGCTAAGTGGCAGCAGTAGTGCGACAGCATGGAGAAAGGAAGGTGTACCAACCGACTCATCCCAAATGTGTCAGATTGGGTACATAGGAAGCATGGAGAGGTGAACTTACATTTGACGCAGTTTTTGTCCGGGCATGGATGCTTCCGGAAGTACTTGCATCGGTTTGGGCATGCTACGTCACCTTTGCCCGGAGTGTGTGACCGTGCAGGAGACACCGGAACACGTGGTCTTTGAATGCCCTAGGTTCGAAGAAGCTCCTGGTGTGACAGTTGACAATATCGTCGAAAAATGTGCCACGACGAACATGTCTGTCAATAGAGTGGTTACGAGCATACTTTCCGAGCTGCAGTGGAAGTGGCGAAGGATCCTCCGCCGAGGACTCGATCGAGTAGATCGGGACAACGCGGAGAGCTAAATGGCTCGCGGAAACGAACATCGGTATCAGGAGAAATCTATCGTTCAGTTTCGGGAGAACCTCCCTCGCCAGGGAATTCTTCGTCGGAGTAGGCTAGATCCATTGTCGGGGACTAGACCGAGTAGTTCGCGAACAAGTGAGGGCGGTAGCTGAATAGCTCATCGGGAAAGTAGAGCGAAATGGAACGAGAGAGAATCAAAGGGCTCAAGAAATTGTGGTGCCAAAACCAAAGAAAAATCGGTATCGGGAGAACTTCCTTCACCGGGGAACTCTCCTTCGGTGTAAGCTTGATTCACCGCCGGGGACTAGACTGAGTAGACCACGACTAAACACCACCGGTCGCGGGTCCTCTGGACACCAGCAAACCGGACGCCCTGCTCCAGTGGAATCGCCGAACTGACCTTGACACCTTGCTGGTTTGCTCGGTTTCGGGAGAACTTCTCTCGCTGGGGAATTCTCCGTCGGAGTAGGCTAGGTTGACCGTCGGGGCTAGACCGAGTAATTTGCGAACAAGTTGGGAGCTCAACGAGTAAATGGCGTGGAATAGTACGAGAAGGGAGTTGCGGTGCTAAAAGACATAAGGGAGCCCAAGAGCTCTGTGAATTAGACAATCTGAAGTTTGTGGCCCAGATTGTCTTCCTAGGGGAGGAGCACTAAGTCTCGACTCACGACTGCCATGCAGAAATTGCCAGTCTGTGCGGATGGTGGAGAACTGGTGGTGTATCGAGGAGTGGAGCTGTAACCCTAATGAAGGAACTAACTACCAAGTAGTTGAATTGGAGTGGGTGCTATGCACATAAAAACCCCTCCCCGAAGTAATGCTGTAAGGTAGTGCCGAGGAGGAATCAGGTTCAGGGCAAGAGCAATTGTTTTTAGCGGGTCGGGTGATGGCAGCCTAAACCCGTTCCCTGAGACATTTGGGTTTTTGTACATTTTTTCCGTCTCAGGGTTTTCTTGAAAATTTTTAATGCTCACGAAAAAAACGCACTGCGGGCAAAGGGGTGACGAAGCATGCCCAACCAATGCAGGTACTTCCGGAAGCATCCATGCCTGGACAAAAACTGCGTCAAACAGAAGTTCACCTCTCCATGCACCTACACATTTGGGATGAGTCGGTAGGTCCTTCCTTTCTCCGTGCTGTCGCACTACTGCTGCCACGTAGCCAGCGATTCCACTCTGTCCAATCTTCTTGTATTTCGTGTATTCATCCGCTGGTAGCATTCTACGGATTCTACGTCCTCAACTTGAGTGATGCAGATGGGGATCATCCCGGCAATGATGCATACCGCCTCCGACGATACCGTTCTGCACGCCTTCGCCATTAGGCGATACATGCTTATCAACTTCGTTCGGTTACGATTTACCTCAGAATTGAGGATGAGACATCCGCCATGAAACGCTGTATCTAGGTCATCTAATGTTCGGCATGATCCTTACAAATGCATTACATTTACAATGCCCTCGCAGCCAACTCACATACATAGTCCACATGGTTGTTGTTATTTAACCGATCGTCGACCATCACACACAGACATTTGCCGAACTCGACGAACTGAGTCGAACAGTATAAGAGACTCAGCCCTTCGGGCCTCGGTTAAAAAGTCGGTTTTCAGAGTGATTGCATAGTCTTTCTATAGAAGAAAGGCCAATATATGAAATTTATCGTTGACATGATTCCAAACTTGACACAATTAAATAATTCGTGAAATGACGATATATAACCGTGTTACGTTTTATTTTACATTAATGGTCTACTATCCATGCGCAGGGCCACAAAATTACACTTATCAAGAGTTAAAACATATGCCATATGTGGAGGATAATTTGCCTGATTTTCAATGTCATGTAAAATTAAAATAAAACGTAAAAATTTGTTATTTTTGATGCTCGTATATGTCAGAGTCCGGAGATGTAAATTTAGACGAATTTTTCTAGGTGTGTATAATTAAATCAACTAGTGACTTATTTTTTAGTTATTTTACGTTGTAATTTTATCAAATAGAGCTAAGGTTTTTATAATAAAATTATTAAAAAAAAACTGGAGTTATACGCGTAAAAAAATTAACCAAAATTCAATTTTCGTCCAAACAACCAAAAATCTTGTGGAAATATCTTTGTTAGCTCAGGTACTACGAGAAAAAATACCAACGAGAATGTCGCGTGACCTTCATATTTGGACTCAAGACCGCCCCACTGTGCATCATCGTACAAGGAAGCCAGTTTTCAAATTTATCTTTCCACAAAGGACAGCTTCTGGTATGTGTATATGTCAAGGATTCATATTGTCGGACGAGATATGCGTTACACCGGCATCAACCATGAACTTGCACTCCCTGCTTAAATTTACAGAAGCTGTCATCCCGCACGGTTCAAAGCACTCTGACTACTGGTTTTCGTAACGGGTGCTAAAAATTCATCGAAGCGAAAATATTTTATGAAAGAGTTTGCTTTAACTCAAGCGTCTTTATGTACCCAAGCACAACAGCGCAATTTTTTC